>NC_056438.1:5082435-5170617 GCF_018296145.1 Oncorhynchus tshawytscha | reverse complement strand
CAGTCTCCAGTCTACCAACTGGTCTCTGTAACTTCATCTTTGTCTCTGTGGTGTACAGTCTTGAGTGATGATGGGGTATTGGGTCATCTCTCTACTCTCCTCCTCCTCTCTCTCCTTCCTCCTGCTCTCTCTCATGTAGTAGAGAGGGTTCAGTGATGTTACAGTGCCAGAAGTTCTTCCTGGAGGACAACTCCAAATCTCCCAGGTATTTTGGTTGGTGGGACAGTCCAGGAACCAAGAACACTACAAGCCGATTTGCCAGAAGTACAAGAAAACCTACAGGTTTGCAACTCTCTACGACACGACCAACAGGATCCCTGTGTTCTCAGCCTACACCTTCAGTGGTAAGGCAGTTGGTAGACCAAGTCCAGTCCTGGATGATCGAGCCCCAGGTAGTTCTAATCTCTATTCATTCAACATGTGTATTTGTTTACAGGTATAGACATACAGTATCTTTTGAGACAGTAATGCATCTTTGGTCCAACCACTTTCAGTTTAAGTCTGGATTGTGAAATTGTGACTTTAAAAAAAAATTTAAAAATCCCGCCTTTTATTTAACCAGGTTGGCCAGTAGAGAAACACCTTTATTTAACCAGGTAGGCCAGTTGAGAACACCTTTATTTAACCAGGTTGGCCAGTAGAGAACACCTTTATTTAACCAAGGCCAGTAGAGAACACCTTTATTTAACCAGGTTGGCCAGTAGAGAACACCTTTATTTAACCAGGTAGGCCAGTAGAGAACACCTTTATTTAACCAGGTAGGCCAGTAGAGAACACCTTTATTTAACCAGGTTGGCCAGTAGAGAACACCTTTATTTAACCAGGTTAGGCCAGGTGGCCAGTAGAGAACACCTTTATTTAACCAGGTTGGCCAGTAGAGAACACCTTTATTTAACCAGGTTGGCCAGTAGAGAACACCTTTATTTAACCAGGTAGGCCAGTAGAGAACACCTTTATTTAACCAGGTAGGCCATAGAGAACACCTTTATTTAACCAGGTTGGCCAGTAGAGAACACCTTTATTTAACCAGGTTGGCCAGTAGAGAACACCTTTATTTAACCAGGTTGGCCAGTAGAGAACACCTTTATTTAACCAGGTGGCCAGTAGAGAACACCTTTATTTAACCAGGTTGGCCAGTAGAGAACACCTTTTATTTAACCAGGTTGGCCAGTAGAGAACACCTTTATTTAACCAGGTAGGCCAGTAGAGAACACCTTTATTTAACCAGGTTGGCCAGTAGAGAACACCTTTATTTAACCAGGTTGGCCAGTTGAGAACACCTTTATTTAACCAGGTTGGCCAGAATAATTGCGACCTGGCCAAGATAAAGCAACAGCAGTTTGACAGATACAACAACAGAGTTACACATGGAGTAAAACAAACATACAGTCAATAATACAGTATAAACAAGTCTATATACAATGTGAGCAAATGAGGTGAGAAGGAGGTAAAGGCAAAAAGGCCATGGTGTTAAATACAATATAGCAAGTAAAACACTGGAATGGTAGTTTTGCAATGGAAGAATGTGCAAAGTAGAGATAGAAATAATAGGGTGCAAAGGAGCAAAATTAATTAATTAATAAATGAAATACAGTAGGGAAAGAGGTAGTTGTTTGGGCTAAATTATAGGTGGGCTATGTACAGGTGCAGTAATGTTTTATGAGTTAATGTCTGAACTTGTTACGGAGTTGTGATGTCTGAACTTGTTACAGAGTTGTAATGTCTAAACTTGTTATAGAGTTGTAATGTCTAAACTTGTTACAGAGTTGTAATGTCTAAACTTGTTATAGAGTTGTAATGTCTAAACTTGTTACAGAGTTGTAATGTCTAAACTTGTTATAGAGTTGTAATGTCTAAACTTGTTACAGAGTTGTAATGTCTGAACTTGTTACAGAGTTGTGATGTCTGACTGATGTTTCTGCAGCTTGAAAATATAAAGGACCAAAGTGACATGAAGGTGGATAATAAAGCTGTCAAACACCAGGCTGTGGACACAGACTACAAAAATAACAACCTGGGTCTGGACAGAGGTCACCTGTTCCCATGTTCGTACGCACCTGATGATGCTGCCAAGAGGTCCACTTTCACCCTGACGAACGCCGTTCCCCAGGCAAGTTCCTTCAACCGAGGCAGCTGGAAGACAATGGAGTGTAGAGTCAGAAAAGCTCTTGAGCTTAACTGTAAGGATAACAACAACAAGATAAAAGCCTATGTGGTGACTGGAGCAGTGCCCAGCAAGAACAACAAACTGAACAACAGAGTGAACATCCCAGATCTCATGTGGACAGCCTACTGCTGTTACAACAGCAACCTGAGAAAGTGGGTGGCCCAAGCACACTGGGGTGAGAACCAAAAGGAGAGCAAGGGGAAAACATTGAAACCGGAGACCTTGGGAGCACTCAAAAAAGGAGTTGAACAAAATCTACAATGTCGGAGTCGAGGTGTTTCACAATAAATGTCCAAGAAACGTTAATGTATTAGGAGGACGAGACAGGGAGGAACTTAGAGGCTGTAGAAGAGGTTGAGCTGGGGAAAAGAGGGTCAGGGAAGGGAGTGGAGAGGGGAACGGAGAGGGGGAACATAAAGATGGCGAGAGCATCAGGGGAGTTAAAGGATTGTGATGACGAGGATGGATGTGATTGTGACTGTGATGAAAAGTGATGAGTTTTGTCCAGTGGTAATTCCCACAACTATTAAGTACACATTCCCTAAGTTATAAGGGTTATAAGGGTTTAATGGCTATAAGGGTTATAATGGTTTAATGGTTATAAGGGTTATAATGGTTTAATGATTATAAGGGTTATAATGGTTTAATGGTTATAAGGGTTATAATGGTTTAATGGTTATAAGGGTTATAAGGGTTTAATGGCAAAAAATATCGGACCCCTCCCTCAATGACCGGTCCAGTTCCAGGGCCACATTCATGGACTCTAAGGCCATCTGTTGACTGGGGGATAAAAGAAGAAATTGCCACAACAGCAGGTGACCAGCAGAGGGAGCCAAAGGCATGTGAAATACAAGTACTGAGAATTAAACAAGAACCAACCTATAGGAAGACTGAAGAGGCGTGTTACCAAGACGACGCCCCAACGGAAGAATACCTATGGGCATCAGTGCTAGAGGACCTAACTTTGGACTAAGTGCTACCATACGTATGCAATGGCACTCTGTGTTGAGATAGATTGCACTCCCGAACATCTTTCCCCAAACTGAGTGTCTAGAAGAGGTATAAAAGGAGGAGAGATCAGTGCCTAGGCATGATCCTCTACCCATGTGATTTGGACATCATAGAGAATCATCAGACCAGGTAAATTACTTTTACTATACTCTGTTTGTATTGACTACTTTGATCTCAAGGCGCGAGCATACTATAGACTGGTATTTCTTAAAGAATTGTGTTCTACTACGCATCTCGATAAAAAGAATAAGTGAACAAGATTGTGCACGAGAGAACTTCGCCCCTCAACAATGCGAGGTGTGCAGAACTCTTGAAAGCAACAATGTTCCATCTTTGGTGCGTCAGTAATGGACAGTTCGGCAAGAGTGAAAAAGCCCAGGAATAGTTAAAGCCTCGTAGTAGCCAAAAGGTCGATAAGAAGGAATCAATATCTAAACAGTAGGCAGTAAAAACCATAGGAAATTCGGACTAAATAAGAAGATTATAGTAGTATAAACAGCAGAGGGCTGCTAAAATATTAGTACTCTTATAGAGACCAGTTTCGGGAAGGACCAAGGGAATAGAGCTTCAAGGTAAATATATGGGTGTTTGCTTTGCTTAAAGAGTCATAAAGAAGTGTGTTGAACTTTTAAAAATATTACGTGGCATAGTATAGCATAGCACATAGTATAGCACATAGTATAGTACATAGCATAGCACATAGCATAGTACATAGCATAGCACATAGCATAGCACATAGCATAGCACATAGTATAGTACATAGTATAGCACATAGTATAGCACATAGTATAGTACATAGTATAGCACATAGCATAGCACATAGTATAGCACATAGTATAGCACATAGTATAGCACATAGTATAGCACATAGCATAGCACATAGTATAGCACATAGCATAGCACATAGTATAGCACATAGCATAGCACATAGTATAGCACATAGCATAGCACATAGCAGTATAGCACATAGCATAGCACATAGCATAGCACATAGCATAGCACACATGTATAGCACATAGCATAGCACATAGCATAGCACATAGTATAGCACATAGCATAGCACATATCATAGCACATAGCACATATAGCACACAGTATAGCACATAGCATAGCACATAGCATAGCACATAGCATAGCACATAGCATAGCACATAGCATAGCACATAGCATAGCACATAGCACATAGCGCATAGCATAGCGCATTAAGGATTGATTGAGCATTATTGATGTATTGGGAAACTGTAGAACCATTGAATTGTAATAACGTGTATGAAGACCAAAAACAGAGTGACTTAATAAAAGCTTGAAACTTTGACAACTAGGCCAGATTGACGATCTGGAGAGCAAACGCCTCTGACACTCTCACGGAACAGAAAGTGACCCTGGTTATAGGTTAAAGTGATTGCACTAAAGAATATTTCATTGTGTGGACAATAATATATCTTTGGAAAAGTCAATACATATAACAATACTAGTTTCCAAGTGACTACTAGCTGACCAGCATAATAACTAACAGAAGATTAGTTATTAGGTATTGATATATAAAGAGAAGAGGACCCAAGGTCAGGGAGTATAGGAAGAGTCTATAAACATAAAGTAATAAAGTACTCATCTATCCAAGGCCCCACACCCGACCAGCAAATACGGGAGTGACAACGTGAACGAAGGAACAAACCCAACTCACGCGAAGGGCCATTACGAATACATAAAAGAGTTGGTGGGGCCGCACGGCAAGGCCCCTGTTACACCGAAGTGACTAAAATCCTAAAGTACTCAGCCTAGCCAGGGGACGGGATAGAGGCTTTTGCTGCAGGCGACGGGCAAAAGTCAGCACCGTGACACTTGGCGCCCAACGTGGGGCACCGATAGAAGAGTTAGAAAGCGATTAAGGAACAAGACCTACACGACCTAAAATAATAGATATATATATATAAAATATAATAAAATAATAACATATATGGCAGCAGCACTCGACCTAGGAGAGGCAGCGCTAGAACAAATAGCTGCCCAGACCGGGAGTCTGAAGCAGAAAAGGGAGTTTAGGCTACAGGTAAATCTACCAGATTGTAGGTTCGCGGTAGCAAGCAGTAAAAGAGATGATCGGGTGGAAAGGCAGACAGACCTCTGGGACGATAAACACTTTGAAAAAAGAGCTATCGCCTCCAGCGATCTAATGATAGGCCAAGCAGGAGATTGGGCCATAGTGAAAGTGATGCCACTTGAGGGAGAAAGTAGAGGAAACTTTAACCTTAGAATGGGGTGTGCAACGCATGTCCTAAAAAAATACTGGAGGGATGTAATAGGAATAACCCTAGAAAATTCAGGAATGGCCCCACTGGAAAGGAAAAATAGACTCAACGCTCTTAAAATGAGTGGTAATAACCTAATAGAGCGCAGCTTGATTCCCGAAAACAGTACAAAGATTAGATGTGATGCCGGTGGGATAGCTGTTGGGAAGTGCAATATGACGGCCCCTCCAATAACAGGATTAGGCAAATAACCCTGAATCCTAAGAATTTTCCGTGAAGACTGATCAACTTCACTAGAAATTGTTGGAACAGGTGGAAATTAATTATAAAATGATTAAGGAACACCAGTCTCTATTCAAAGTGTATAACTACTTTGAAATTGTATTATTTCCTTGGGAAAGTAAAGCTAACATAGTGCGTAAGTGTCACTATGTCAACTATCACTTTGTATGAGAAAAAAATCCCTGAGAAATAAGAAAGTACTATAGAGTTTATAACTAAATAGGACATTTATACAAACCTCAAGGTGAAGATATGGCAACAGGAGTGAATTATTTTCAGCGCCGTCAAGGCAGGCAGACCTCGTAGTAATACGACATTGGGTTCTAATTAAAGCCATCCCAGAAAAGAAAGGGGGCCAGAGGATGTAAGTGTGTATTGTGGCAAAGTGGCCTTCTATGCACAGCCCTGGTACCCCATGGCAATGGCCCTGCTACAAGACGGGACTCCAATCTAGGAGACACCAGGGTAATGTTGAGAGCCATGCAGGAAGACTTATGTTCAGTATTTAGGATATATTTTAAGCCAGCAGGGCAGAAAAAAGATGAAGGTAGAAAAAGAGTGATTTTATAAGCATTACATTTAATTATGAAAATAAATATGTTGCAGTTCTTAGGGATAATATAGTACTGTAGGTAATGGATCCCATACTAGGCAATATATATTCAATTATTGATGAGACTGGTTTAAGATTAACCCAGGTTATTGTTAGATAAAATACAGAGGACTCCCAAAAAGAGAGATTTCATTAGTACAGAAAACATAGGCTATGTTTAGCAGCGTTTTGGCCTTATCTAATCATTTGAAGGTTTGTCTTTAAATAGTAGAAAGATGACAAGAATATATGACATCTGTTGTGACCCAGGGTCATTGAGAGTATCGGTTAATTAAGTTGAACTATATAATTATCTTATAGGTTACTACATAGAAATGTTGAGTTCTATAAAATTCATTAGTGTAAACAGGAAGACAGTGAGACAGTCAGTCAATATTTGGATACAGAGACCATATCTGGTACTGTCAGTATTAGCTGTGGCAACAGGAAGCAGATGGAAACAGAGACCATATCTGGTACTGTCAGTATTAGCTGTGGCAACAGGAAGCAGATGGAAACAGAGACCATATCTGGTACTGTCAGTATTAGCTGTGGCAACAGGAAGCAGATGGAAACAGAGACCATATCTGGTACTGTCAGTATTAGCTGTGGCAACAGGAAGCAGATGGATACAGAGACCATATCTGGTACTGTCAGTATTAGCTGTGGCAACAGGAAGCAGATGGAAACAGAGACCATATCTGGTACTGTCAGTATTAGCTGTGGCAACAGGAAGCAGATGGAAACAGAGACCATATCTGGTACTGTCAGTATTAGCTGTGGCAACAGGAAGCAGATGGAAACAGAGACCATATCTGGTACTGTCAGTATTAGCTGTGGCAACAGGAAGCAGATGGATACAGAGACCATATCTGGTACTGTCAGTATTAGCTGTGGCAACAGGAAGCAGATGGAAACAGAGACCATATCTGGTACTGTCAGTATTAGCTGCAGCAACAGGAAGCAGATGGAAACAGAGACCATATCTGGTACTGTCAGTATTAGCTGTGGCAACAGGAAGCAGATGGAAACAGAGACCATATCTGGTACTGTCAGTATTAGCTGTGGCAACAGGAAGCAGATGGAAACAGAGACCATATCTGGTACTGTCAGTATTAGCTGTGGCAACAGGAAGCAGATGCGGAAGCGAAAAAGTCGGTTTTGAACCACAGCCATTAAAGCAGCAGTTAAGAGGAAGTTAAACATAGACAAAACTACATTGAAAGAACTGAGACAGATAGTGGCCCATGTGCAAATGTATTAGGTCAGTTAGACACTGACACAGGAGTAGGGGAATGGGACTTTACATGGAAGTAAATAATGCAAAGAGAAGTAACCTAGAAAAGGCAAAGGTCAAAGAAAAAAAGACAGCCGAAGTGCAAAGAGGGGACACCTCAGGGTACAATTTCAGGATGGACTTTAAAGGATCATCACAGGCACGGCCCAAAAAGCAGAAGTGATGGCAGTGTTAGAGGCCCTTTTACACTGCACAGGGGCCAACTGAAAAATGATAGAAGTAGTGACAGACAGCTACTACTGTGCACAGGCCATGACCTCAGATAAAAATATTTGGCAGAATAATGGGTACAGAGGTGCCAAGAATAAACCAATCCAATATGAGGGGAATGGAGGAAAAGGGATGAAATGGATACAGTAGTGAGTCATCAAAAGGCTGCCGACTGGGCAGGTGCAGAAGCAGACTTTAACCAACTAGGAAACAGAGAAGTAGATGAACTAGTCCAGATGGGCCGAATAGTCCTCTACAAACAGGAAAGAGATACGCTGAGAGCACTTCATGAAGATTGGGGACATTTGGGTTCCCAGATATTTATGAAGAGGCTACAAACTGAGGGCATATTATATACTAGAGAGGAAGTTCTAGATATATGCACTCAGTGTGCTACCTGCCAGGAGCAAAAGGTTAGCAACCTAGGCAGGGTAAAAGGTCAACACATTAAATGCAATACACCATGAAAGCAGCTAGCGTTAGATACTATGGGTCCCATGAAGGTGGCCACCTCGTTGGGGCACAGGTACGCTATAGTCGCGGTGTGTATGGCTACAGGGTACTCAATAGTGCTCACCTCAAAATCATCCAATGCGCTGCCAGTATTGCAAATGCTTAACCTTCTGACTCTTGCTCTAGGTCCATTCTCATTGTTGAGGACTGACAATGGGACCCAAAATAGGAATAAGAGAGTGGAGGATTGGTGTGCCGAGCAAGGAGTCTCGCACATATTCTCCCCTCCTTATACTCCCCAAGCAAATGGTTGCGCGGAGAGAACAATTGGAAAGCTTAAGACAACGTTAGGGTTGTGGAAGGCAGGGAAAGACTGGGGGCCTAAACTAGTACAAGCCTGTGTGGAGCTACATTTAACTCCCACAGAAGCAGGACCCAGACCTAGGGAGTTGATGGGATTACCCAACGTTAGCACGATGGTGGAAATAGCTAATGCGCAGTCTCCCCCTCTACCTTGGGTGTTACAGGTGGGAGACTGGATTAGGATTAAGAAACCACCAGGAGCTGACACCGGGGATAGAGTTATCCCCCAAAAATACAGAAAAACAACACATAATTGGGGTGATCAGTGCAAACACGATCAAAGTAAACGGTGATATAACAGTAGATATCTCACAACTTAAAAAAGTATGTCCACCCAGGAGCTAGTACCAGACTGGCTGCATCTGTTGACCTGCAGGTCGGGACTGCAGGTGCGCCGCTCGGTGATATCATTTGGGTGGCCTCACATACAAGGCATGAAGACCTGGCCAAAGTTGGAGTCATGGTAGCAGCAAACACTAGGGTGTTGTGGTACACTAGGGTATTGTGGTAGAAGAGTAGATGTATTGTGGTACACTAGGGTGTTGTGGCAGAAGAGTAGATGTATTGTGGTACACGAGGGTGTTGTGGCAGAAGAGTAGATGTATTGTGGTACACTAGGGTATTGTGGCAGAAGAGTAGATGTATTGTGGTACACTAGGGTGTTGTGGCAGAAGAGTAGATGTATTGTGGTACACTAGGGTATTGTGGCAGAAGAGTAGATGTATTGTGGTACACTAGGGTGTTGTGGTACACTAGGGTATTGTGGCAGAAGAGTAGATGTATTGTGGTACACTAGGGTGTTGTGGTACACTAGGGTGTTGTGGCAGAAGAGTAGATGTATTGTGGTACACTAGGGTGTTGTGGTACACTAGGGTGTTGTGGCAGAAGAGTAGATGTATTGTGGTACACTAGGGTGTTGTGGCAGAAGAGTAGATGTATTGTGGTACACTAGGGCATTGTGGTACACTAGGGTATTGTGGTAGAAGAGTAGATGTATTGTGGTACACTAGGGTATTGTGGTAGAAGAGTAGATGTATTGTGGTACACTAGGGTATTGTGGTAGAAGAGTAGATGTATTGTGGTACACTAGGGTGTTGTGGCAGAAGAGTAGATGTATTGTGGTACACTAGGGTATTGTGGCAGAAGAGTAGATGTATTGTGGTACACTAGGGTGTTGTGGTAGAAGAGTAGATGTATTGTGGTACACTAGGGTGTTGTGGCAGAAGAGTAGATGTATTGTGGTACACTAGGGTATTGTGGCAGAAGAGTAGATATATTGTGGTACACTAGGGTGTTGTGGTAGAAGAGTAGATGTATTGTGGTACACTAGGGTGTTGTGGTAGAAGAGTAGATGTATTGTGGTACACTAGGGTGTTGTGGTACACTAGGGTGTTGTGGTAGAAGAGTAGATGTATTGTGGTACACTAGGGTATTGTGGCAGAAGAGTAGATATATTGTGGTACACTAGAGTATTGTGGTACACTAGGGTATTGTGGTAGAAGAGTAGATGTATTGTGGTACACTAGGGTGTTGTGGTAGAAGAGTAGATGTATTGTGGTACACTAGAGTATTGTGGTACACTAGGGTATTGTGGTAGAAGAGTAGATGTATTGTGGTACACTAGGGTATTGTGGTACACTAGGGTATTGTGGTAGAAGAGTAGATGTATTGTGGTACACTAGGGTATTGTGGCAGAAGAGTAGATGTATTGTAGTACACTAGGGTGTTGTGGCAGAAGAGTAGATGTATTGTAGTACACTAGGGTGTTGTGGTAGAAGAGTAGATGTATTGTGGTACACTAGGGTGTTGTGGCAGAAGAGTAGATGTATTGTGGTACACTAGGTGTTGTGGCAGAAGAGTAGATGTATTGTAGTACACTAGGGTGTTGTGGTAGAAGAGTAGATGTATTGTGGTACACTAGGGTGTTGTGGTACACTAGGGTGTTGTGGTAGAAGAGTAGATGTATTGTGGTACACTAGGGTATTGTGGTAGAAGAGTAGATGTATTGTGGTACACTAGGGTGTTGTGGCAGAAGAGTAGATGTATTGTGGTACACTAGGGTGTTGTGGTAGAAGAGTAGATGTATTGTGGTACACTAGGTGTTGTGGCAGAAGAGTAGATGTATTGTGGTACACTAGGTATTGTGGTAGAAGAGTAGATGTATTGTGGTACACTAGGGTGTTGTGGTAGAAGAGTAGATGTATTGTGGTACACTAGGGTGTTGTGGTAGAAGAGTAGATGCCTAGACCCGGGGGGGCTAGGTTATATGAATACAGCACCCTGTGATATGTGTGGAAAACCCACAGGAGAAGTCCAATATGAAGGACCAGCTAATAGCAGTATTAGAGAAGTAGCCACAGGTAGTGACAACGGCAAAAAAGGAGGAAGGCAGAGAGTTGGACGTATCCTCTGGTGCAGGAAATGCGGGACAGAAGTATTCCCAAATTGCATGTTAGGGGCACAAGTGGTCATAGGAAATTGGGATCCCCAAAAATGTGTGTGCATGTGGACGCATAGTGGGTTCCTGAGGTCAAAAGACTGCATGGAGTGCAGACACCAACAGATACGGAGCTACTGAAGGGAAGCTTACTTACCCCAGTAAGAATAGAGGACCTCCTTTGGCCAGTAGAGCAGGGGCCATTTCAACAAAGGGGGGGAGTGAGCACATACAGAGATAGTGAGCACATACAGAGATAGCGAGCACATACAGAGATAGTGAGCACATACAGAGATAGTGAGCACATACAGAGATAGCGAGCACATATAGAGATAGTGAGCACATACAGAGATAGTGAGCACATATAGAGATAGTGAGCACATACAGAGATAGTGAGCACATATAGAGATAGTGAGCACATACAGAGATAGCGAGCACATACAGAGATAGTGAGCACATACAGAGATAGTGAGCACATACAGAGATAGCGAGCACATATAGAGATAGCGAGCACATACAGAGATAGCGAGCACATACAGAGATAGCGAGCACATACAGAGATAGCGAGCACATACAGAGATAGTGAGCACATACAGAGATAGTGAGCACATACAGAGATAGTGAGCACATACAGAGATAGTGAGCACATACAGAGATAGTGAGTACATACAGAGATAGTGAGCACATACAGAGATAGTGAGCACATACAGAGATAGTGAGCACATACAGAGATAGTGAGCACATACAGAGATAGTGAGCACATACAGAGATAGTGAGCACATACAGAGATAGTGAGCACATACAGAGATAGTGAGCACATACAGAGATAGTGAGCACATACAGAGATAGTGAGCACATACAGAGATAGTGAGCACATACAGAGATAGTGAGCACATACAGAGATAGTGAGCACATACAGAGATAGTGAGCACATACAGAGATAGTGAGCACATACAGAGATAGTGAGCACATACAGAGATAGTGAGCACATACAGAGATAGTGAGCACATACAGAGATAGTGAGCACATACAGAGATAGTGAGCACATACAGAGATAGTGAGCACATACAGAGATAGTGAGCACATACAGAGATAGTGAGCACATACAGAGATAGTGAGCACATACAGAGATAGTGAGCACATACAGAGATAGTGAGCACATACAGAGATAGTGAGCACATACAGAGATAGTGAGCACATACAGAGATAGTGAGCACATACAGAGATAGTGAGCACATACAGAGATAGTGAGCACATACAGAGATAGTGAGCACATACAGAGATAGCGAGCACATACAGAGATAGTGAGCACATACAGAGATGAGCACATACAGAGATAGTGAGCACATACAGAGATAGTGAGCACATACAGAGATAGTGAGCACATACAGAGATAGTGAGCACTGGTTAGAGGAAAGGAATAGAGACTCGATACCCCTTACGGGATACGGAACTCAACCAGGAGACCCAACCTGTTGGATGTGGGTAGATGGGAAATTCTCCAAATGGAATCCCAGGGAATACCTCAGTCAGTTGCTATTAAACAGGCGTGACTGGGAACAAGATGATGATTATAATATAGACAATAATCATGAAAGGAACAACCACCACGGAGTTATCAGAAGATGTTGGTGGGAAGGTATGAGCAGACCAGTCAGAGATCTCCATTGGGGGAGAGTAATGAGAAAAGAAAAGACGATGGACTGTGTTACAAGGCTCATGGAAGTGGAAGACACTGAGCCGGTGCAAGGAGACAAAAGAAAGAGGCACGTGGTCAAGTTGGGGTGGCAGCTGTATATTGCCCAAGACCCAAGGACCAAGTTGGACTGTGTATACTCCTGCCATATGCTGGTAGACAGGAAGGCAGTTCCTGGAGAGGGAAGGGGTAGAAATGAAACTGCCCCTCCTGAACCACAAGGGAAACTGAGAGGATTGATAAACCCATTAAAAAGAAAAACAACCACTGACATGCAAAACTGTGGAGAGAGCATGTCAAGGCAAAGGGACACAGGCCACTGTCGTGGAAATGGCCTCTATTTACCAAATCATGAGAGCAAACCACACACAAGTCAGTTAGTTATCAAAGTCCATCTTTAATTATATGAGCTCTATTTTATTTTATTTTTTTATTTATTTTACCTTTATTTAACCAGGTAGGCAAGTTGAGAACAAGTTCTCATTTACAATTGCGACCTGGCCAAGATAAAGCAAAGCAGTTCGACAGATACAACGACACAGAGTTACACATGGAGTAAAACAAACATACAGTCAATAATACAGTATAAACAAGTCTATATACGATGTGAGCAAATGAGGTGAGAAGGGAGGTAAAGGCAAAAAAGGCCATGGTGGCAAAGTAAATACAATATAGCAAGTAAAACACTGGAATGGTAGTTTTGCAATGGAAGAATGTGCGAAGTAGAAATAAAAATAATGGGGTGCAAAGGAGCAAAATAAATAAATAAATAAAAATTAAATACAGTTGGGAAAGAGGTAGTTGTTTGGGCTAAATTATAGGTGGGCTATGTACAGGTGCAGTAATCTGTGAGCTGCTCTGACAGTTGGTGCTTAAAGCTAGTGAGGGAGATAAGTGTTTCCAGTTTCAGAGATTTTTGTAGTTCGTTCCCGTCATTGGCAGCAGAGAACTGGAAGGAGAGGCGGCCAAAGAAAGAATTGGTTTTGGGGGTGACTAGAGAGATATACCTGCTGGAGCGTGTGCTACAGGTGGGAGATGCTATGGTGACCAGCGAGCTGAGATAAGGGGGGACTTTACCTAGCAGGGTCTTGTAGATGACATGGAGCCAGTGGGTTTGGCGACGAGTATGAAGCGAAGTATCACAACCCTGTGACTCTCAGATCAATTCAGTGTCTATCAATGAATTCTCTGAGAGTCCCCTCCACATTTCAACTGAGATCCTTTATAGCAAAAACACACATAGCCAGACAGCATAGACATAATAAATCGTTCAGCTTTGTCTCCTGAAACATGTTCTTTTCTCAAACTCAGAACCATAAACCAATCCTCCATATCAACAGGCATATATCAAATCCATCCTATCTTGACAAGATCACAGAGACACACTGACTGGCACACAGACATTGTGGAGCCAAGAGATACACGCTTGACCTCTCCCCTCTCTCCGGCCCAAACAACTTAGTCTTGACATAGAACAGATACTGCAACCCCGCCACAGTAGTATACAAACACATTCTGATGAGAAGTAACTTACAAACATATGATGAATATAAAACATCTTAACTATGTTACCAACCAATTCTGATTATTCCCCAACACCACACTAGGTCTCCCATCTTTAAAAAGTAAGAAACTAATATACCCCTACTCTGTCTCCACAGGGAAGCATGAGGCTGGGGGAATATAGAACCAGGCATAGGGAGTGTAAGGGAGGATGGTGTTGGTGGGTAAGTATTCTTTCCACCATAATCATAGTGCCAAGCGCTATAGTATTTGGATTAACCCTAGGGGTTATCTATGAGCAACAAGAAAGAGAAGTACTAAAAAGCATAGAAATAGTGCAGGAAAGATGCCAGAGTCCCCACGTATAGAGCCTTTACCAAGAGATGGGGGATACCAATACAGTGCACCCCAATAAATAGGACAGATTGTCTGGGATATCCATCGGTAAAATTGAAACAAAAATGGAATAATACCCACTGGACCGATACCTGGAACAGTAATAGCAGTCTGGTGGTACTATGGAAATCAATAACTAATAACACCCTGCAAGGATGGCTAGTAAACATAGCCCAAGGAGCGGTGTTAGTTCATCAAACCTGTAAAAATGGCCAATATACGAACTCTTATAAAGGGGGCCAATGGAATGGGCAACTAGGAGATAGTAGAAACATGACAGAGATTATTAAAATTATTTACGATCAAGCCACTCAGAGTCAGTCGTGGACAGAGGTGGAGTGCCACAGCCCTCAGGCCGCTCTGTACACCACGACCTGGCC
Organism: Oncorhynchus tshawytscha; assembly: GCF_018296145.1. Lineage (NCBI taxonomy): Eukaryota > Metazoa > Chordata > Actinopteri > Salmoniformes > Salmonidae > Oncorhynchus > Oncorhynchus tshawytscha. The sequence continues at coordinate 5,155,581 of NC_056438.1, read as the reverse complement.
TCCATCCTTCTAAGCTCTGTCTATTACCATGGCACCCCGGAGCCCAGCTGTCTCGGAAAAAAACAGGAGCAGTATGATTAACCTAACCACACCAGCTGCAAGCACAACAGTAACCACAAGCGTTCCAAGAGCCAGTGGTAGAGAAAACACGCATAAATAGCTCAGCTAACACATCAGCAGAAGCACAAAAGCAAACACAGGAAATCACCGAAACATTGAACGTGCTATGTGTGAAAGGCAGCAGGACCAAAGTAAAATATAGAATACGAACCATAGGGCACGAAACTCAGGGAACCCTGAAACTAAATGGTTAGCAGATATAGTACTGTATTTGTACCCAGGCAATGCCTCCTCATGGGACAATAGAATATTAGGAGTTAGGAATGGCATTATTCTACCATATACGAAAAACAGAACGTATAACTACCCAGGATTCATTAGCGGCCCTATGGATAGACCTTCACAGAATGGAGTATGGAGTGTGGGGACACGATATCCCCCACTCCGCTAGAACCGGGGAAACACCAATAAAATATGCAGGATGGGTATAATAGTAATAGTTCAAACCTAGGGATGGCCTACCCTAGGTCAACCCCATGGACCACTCTAGACCTTCACAGTTTGCAAGAGAATTATCAACCTCAAAATCAAATCAAATCAAATTTTATTTGTCACATACACATGGTTAGCAGATGTTAATGCGAGTGTAGTGAAATGCTTGTGCTTCTAGTTCCGACAATGCAGTAATAACCAACAAGTAATCTAACTAACAATTCCAAAACTACTGTCTTATACACAGTGTAAGGGGATAAAGAATATGTACATAAAGATATATGAATGAGTGATGGTACAGAGCAGCATAGGCAAGATACAGTAGATGATATCGAGTACAGTATATACATATGAGATGAGTATGTAAACAAAGTGGCATAGTTAAAGTGGCTAGTGATACATGTATTACATAAGGCTGCAGTAGATGGTATCGAGTACAGTATATACATATGAGATGAGTATGTAAACAAAGTGGCATAGTTAAAGTGGCTAGTGATACATGTATTACATAAGGCTGCAGTAGATGATATAGAGTACAGTATCAACGTATGCATATGAGATGAATAATGTAGGGTAAGTAACATTATATAAGGTAGCATTGTTTAAAGTGGCTAGTGATATATTTACATCATTTCCCATCAATTCCCAACCTAGTCTAGAGAGGAAATGTGTGCTGAAGCTCCCCTATGGAACTGGGGACAGGAACTGGGGACAGGAACTGGGGACAGGAACTGGGGACAGGAACCAAACAATAGGTTCCATAGGAAAAAAGGAAAGACGACACAACAATATTATGACAAATGGGTTAAAACCCCCGCAAATAAAACAGAAGCCTGGGCAAGATATCATTGTATTTCAGCCCATGGAAATCTAAAAGGGATCCCCCACTTTCATAGATAGTCAGGGGGACATTATTCCTCGCCCAGAATGTTGGGAGAAGCTCCAGCATTCGCAGGGAGAAATGAGGAATGAGAAATGAGGAAGCAAACCAACAACTGATAGATTGGGCAAACACGAGGGGTACGTGCCCCTCCAGAAAATTAGTTGGGGGAGTCATTATGAGGAAAATTAGAACCCAAGATAGAATGGAACATGTGCATCAGTTTGGGTATAGTTTTCCACCCATAGGCAGAGTAAACAATGATTCGTTCATCTGGATGTGCGGTTTGACCTTACAAAAATGGAACACTACTACAGGCAAAATGAGAAGAAAGGCCATAGAAGTAAATGAAACTGTAACCAGAGAAAATAGTGGTAATAAGGGTTATAAGGGTTAGTGGTTATAAGGGTTATAGTGGTTATAGGGGTTATAGGGGTTATAGTGGTAATAAGGGTTATAATGGTTATAGGGGTTATAGTGGTAATAAGGGTTATAGTGGTAATAAGTGTTATAGTGGTAATAAGGGTTATAATGGTTATAGGGGTTATAGTGGTAATAAGGGTTATAGTTGTTATAGGGTTATAGGGGTTATAAGGGTTATAGTGGTAATAGGGTTATAAGGGTTATAGTGGTAATAAGGGTTATAGTGGTTATAGTGGTAATAAGGGTTATAGTGGTTATAGGGGTTATAGTGGTAATAAGGGTTATAAGGGTTATAGTGGTTATAGGGTTTATAGGGGTAATAAGGGTTATAATGGTTATACAGGTTATAGTGGTAATAAGGGTTATAGTGGTTATAAGGGTTATAAGGGTTATAGTTGTAATAAGGGTTATAGTGGTAATAAGGGTTATAGTGGTTATAAGGGTTATAGTGGTAATAAGGGTTATAGTGGTTATAGTGGTTATAAGGGTTATAGGGGTTATAAGGTTATAGTTATAGGGTTATAGGGTTATAGTGGTAATAAGGGTTATAGTGGTTATAGTGTTAAGGGTTATATAAGGGTTATAGTGGTAATAAGGGTTATAGTGGTAATAAGGGTTATAGTGGTAATAAGGGTTATAGTGGTTATAGTGGTAATAAGGTTATAGTGGTTATAGTGGTTATAAGGTTATAGTGGTATAGGGTTATAGTGGTAATAAGGGTTATAGTGGTTATAGGGTTATAGTGGTTATAGGGTTATAGTGGTTATAGTGGTAATAAGGGTTATAGTGGTTATAGGGTTATAGTGGTTATAGGGTTATAGTGGTTATAGTGGTATAAGGGTTATAGTGGTTATAAGGGTTATAGTGGTTATAGGGGTTATAGTGGTTATAAGGGTTATAGGGGTTATAGTGGTTATAGGGGTTATAAGGGTTATAGTGGTTATAAGGGTTATAGGGGTTATAGTGGTTATAGGGGTTATAAGGGTTATAGTGGTTATAGGGGTTATAAGGGTTATAGTGGTTATAAGGGTTATAGTGGTTATAGGGGTTATAGTGGTAATAATTGTTATAGTGGTAATAAGGGTTATAGTGGTAATAATTGTTATAGTGGTAATAAGGGTTATAGTGGTAATAAGGGTAATACCGGTAATGAGGGTTATACTGGTAATGGGGGTTATAAGGGTTATTATGGTTATATGGTAATGAGAATTATAAAGGTAATGAGGGTTATAATGGTAATAGTGGTTATAATGGTACCCAACCCTCTGATAAGTGTATCTACCCAATTCTTCTATGTCTATATATCTACAGTCTCTTCTCTTCCCTCGCTGTCCATCTCTTCTATGTCTATATATGTAATATAATTATATAAGGTAATATATAATGGTAATATAGTGGTTATAATATATATGTACCCAATTCTTCTATGTCTATATATCTATAGTGTCTTCTCTTCGCTCTCTACCCATCTCTTCTATGTCTATGTAATTCTATCACTGTTACCATGGAGATACTATTATATGTTCTGAATGTAATTCTATCACTGTTACCTGTTATGTAATTATATCATACCAGAGATACTATTATATGTTCTGAATGTAATTCTATCACTGTTACCATGGAGATACTATTATATGTTCTGAATGTAATTATATCACTGTTACCATGGAGATACTATTATATGTTCTGAATGTAATTCCATCACTGTTACCATAGAGATACTATTATATGTTCTGAATGTAATTCTATCACTGTTACCATAGAGATACTATTATATGTTCTGAATGTAATTCTATCACTGTTACCATAGAGATACTATTATATGTTCTGAATGTAATTCTATCACTGTTACCATGGAGATACTATTCTATACTGTTCTGAATATTATATGTTCTGAATCTATCACTGTTACCATGGAGATACTATTATATGTTCTGAATGTAATTCTATCACTGTTACCATGGAGATACTATTATATGTTCTGAATGTAATTCTATCACTGTATGTCTCCATCTTCTTCCCATCTGAAGGAATAAACATCTATAATGAATGAAGCCTGTGAGAGTCTGGTGTTTTGTTCTCATACTGTTTAAATGTAACCAAGTGACTCCAAAATGTTCCAATTCAACATTAAACAACGTTATTTGAGCTAAAAATATAAATGATTGAAAGCACTATTTTAGTTGTCAGTTATTCATTCAAACTTTGCCATAACTATGTGTCCAACCAGTCCAGCATACCAGCTAGCTACCATGTCTCTAAACATACCTGGAGCTGGTCAAGAAGCTACCATGTCTCTAAACATACCTGGAGCTGGTCAAGAAGCTACCATGTTTCTAAACATACCTGGAGCTGGTCAAGAAGCTACCATGTTTCTAAACATACCTGGAGCTGGCCAAGAAGCTACCATGTTTCTAAACATACCTGGAGCTGGTCATGAAGCTACCATGTCTCTAAACATACCTGGAGCTGGTCAAGAAGCTACCATGTCTCTAAACATACCTGGAGCTGGTCAAGAAGCTACCATGTCTCTGAACATACCTGGAGCTGGTCAAGAAGCTACCATGTCTCTGAACATACCTGGAGCTGGTCAAGAAGCTACCATGTCTCTAAACATACATCACCCATAGGGCGGCGCACTATTGGCCCAGCATCGTCCAGGTTTGGCCGGGGTAGGCCGTCATTGGAAATAAGAATTTGTTCTTTACTGACTTGCCAAGTTAAATAAAGGTTAAATCATTTTTAAAAGGATTTTCAAGCAGTGTTCTCAAATCTCACCAGCAGGGGTCAGCCTTGTTTCAGTTTTCAAACCTCCAATCCGACAGGGCAGGTTTCAATTGATTGATTGATTGATTGATAAATATATTATATATATATATAAAATACATATTTTGTTTTGGATGAATTTACCTCTGCCTAGATTCCTTTTATGGATTATTTGGCTTGAAGACCATTGCGATGCGTTTTTACCCATTGAAGACTATTCAGAAAGACTACAAAAAACTACAAGGCTACTTCCTGGAAAATGACGTGTCACTTTAGTAGTGTATAGAAAAAAAGACCTTGGATGAGAGAGAGAGAGAGAGAGGGAGGCAGAGATAGATAGAGAGACAGAGAGGGAGGGAGGCAGAGAGAGAGGGAGAGAGGCAGAGATAAATAAAGAGAGAGAGAGGGAGGCAGAGATAGATAGAGAGACAGAGAGGGAGGGAGGCAGAGAGAGAGAGAGAGAGGCAGAGAGCGAGAGAGTTAGAGGCAGAGAGAGAGCGAGGCAGAGAGCAAAGGAGGTAGAGAGAGAGAGAGAGGCAGAGATAAATAAAGAGAGAGAGAGGGAGGCAGAGAGCGAGAGAGAGCGAGGCAGAGAGCAAAGGAGGTAGAGAGAGAGAGACAAAAAGAGAGAGAGTGAGGCAGAGAGTTAGAGGCAAAGAGCGAGAGAGAGATGGAGACAGATATAGAGAGATGGCGGCAGAGATAAATAGAGAGAGTGAGGCAGAGAGTTAGAGACAAAGAGAGAGAGAGTGAGGCAGAGAGAGAGCGAGAGATGGAGACAGATATAGAGAGATGGAGGCAGAGAGAGAGAGATATGTCATATATTCATTTGAGACAGTACCACACAACATAAATGATCCTGCAGCAACAGGAAATTGTTTTGTTGTTTTTAATTAATGGACATTTTTTGTAGGGGGGGTTAAAAAATTGTTTGGTCAAAAAAAAAAAGTCTGACATTTTAAAGAAGAAAATACAAACTTTAGAAGCCTTTTTAACCTGGAATACATTACAAATTAGCATTTCATTCTGTGCAGGAAAATTCCTACAACAACAGGATGATCAAATTAAGATACGGCTCCTGTAGGTTTCACAGCAGTATTTCCTTCCAAGCAGGTTTTTCAGTTTTTGCAGCAAACAAAAAGAAAATACCCTTTTACAAAATACAACACATATCTTATCTGGTGTAAGAGATATGATGCAGAACGCGTGTTCAGAGTGTCAAGATCCAGACGGGTCTGAGGGCTATCAGGAGTACCTTCCTTGGGAACCTAAATCTAGACAGAGTCACACAGACAGAATGACAGACAGACAGACAGACAGACAGAATGACAGACAGACAGCTACACAGACAGAATGACAGACAGATACACAGACAGAATGACAGAAAGACAGACAGACAGACAGACAGACAGACAGACAGACAGACAGACAGTCACACAGACAGAATGACAGACAGACAGATACACAGACAGAATGACAGACAGACAGCTGACAGACAGAAGACATACAGACAGACAGACAGACAGACAGACACACAGACAGACAGACAGACAGACAGACAGACAGACAGACAGACAGACAGACAGACAGACAGACAGACAGACAGACAGAATGACAGAGACAGACAGACAGACAGACAGACAGACAGACAGACAGATAGACAGACAGAATGACAGACAGACAGCTACACAGACAGAATGACATACAGACAGACAGACAGACAGACACAGACAGACAGACAGACAGACAGACAGACAGACAGACAGACAGACAGACAGACAGACAGACAGACAGACAGACAGACACACAGACAGAATGACAGACAGACAGACAGACAGATACACAGACAGAATGACATACAGACAGAATGACAGACAGACAGATACACAGACAGAATGACAGACAGACAGATACACAGACAGAATGACAGACAGACAGATATACAGACAGAATGACAGACAGAATGACAGACAGACAGATACACAGACAGAATGACAGACAGACAGAATGACAGACAGACAGATACACAGACAGAATGACAGACAGACAGATACAGAGACAGAATGACAGACAGACAGATACACAGACAGACAGAATGACAGACAGACAGATACAGAGACAGAATGACAGACAGACAGATACACAGACAGACAGAATGACAGACAGACAGATACAGAGACAGAATGACAGACAGACAGATACACAGACCGAATGACAGACAGACAGATACACAGACAGAAAACTCCTTAGAACCGTTGTCATGTTTTATCAGACCCAGTTCTGCCAGCTGACTTTAACAACCCACCCTGTATTGTATATAGGAGAGGTCGGGTAAATTTAACAACCCACCACTGATTGTATATAGGAGAGGTGGGGTAAATTTAACAACCCACCACTGATTGTATATAGGAGAGGTGGGGTAAATTTAACAACCCACCACTGATTGTATATAGGAGAGGTGGGGTAAATTTAACAACCCACCCTGATTGTATATAGGAGAGGTGGGGTAAATTTAACAACCCACCCTGTATTGTATATAGGAGAGGTGGGGTAAATTTAACAACCCACCCTGTATTGTATATAGGAGAGGTGGGGTAAATTTAACAACCCACCTGCTGTAAATGCAGATGCTGTGTTATGTCCATGTGGGCTGTGTTATGTAGGTAGACACCACCCATGTTATCTACATTATTAAATGTCCATGTGGGCTGTGTTATGTAGGTAGACACCACCCATGTTATCTACATTATTAAATGTCCATGTGGGCTGTGTTATGTAGGTAGACACCACCCATGTTATCTACATTATTAAATGTCCATGTGGGCTGTGTTATGTAGGTAAAACCTCTCGTTATCTCAGAGAATTATAAAAGTTAAATCAGAGCTGGCTGCACCCGCACGCTGACTTGCATCACCACCCTGGATGGTTCCGACCTAGAATATGTGGACACCTATAAGTACCTAGGTGTCTGGTTAGACTGTAAACTCTCCTTTCAGACTCATATCAAACATCTCCAATCTAAAGTCAAATCTAGAGTCGGCTTTCTATTTCGCAACAAAGCCTCCTTCACTCACGCCGCCAAACTTACCCTAGTAAAACTGACTATCCTACCGTTCCTCGACTTCGGCGATGTCATCTACAAAATAGCTTCCAATACTCTCCATCTGTTTTGTTACTAAAGCACCTTATACCACCCACCACTGCGACCTGTATGCTCTAGTCGGCTGGCCCTCGCTACATATGCGTCGCCAGACCCACTGGCTCCAGGTCATCTACAAGTCCATGCTAGGTAAAGCCCCGCCTTATCTCAGTTCACTGATCACGATGGCAACACCCACCCGTAGCATGCATTCTAGCAGGTGTATCTCACTGATCATCCCTAAAGCCAACACCTCATTTGGCCGCCTTTCCTTCCAGTTCTCTGCTGCCTGTGACTGGAACGAATTGCAAAAAATCGCTGAAGTTGGAGACTTTTATCTCCCTCAACAACTTTAAACATCAGCTGTCAGAGCAGCTAACCGATCGCTGCAGCTGTATATTGTCCATCTGTAAACAGCCTAATCTACCTACCTCATCCCCATATTGTTTTGTTTTGATTTACTTTTCTGCTCTTTTGCACACCAGTATCTCGATCTGCACATGATCATCTGATAATTTATCACCCCAGTGTTAATCTGCTAAATTGTAATTATCCACTCCTATGGCCTACTTACTGCCTACCTCCTCATGCCTTTTGCACACAATGTATATAGATTCTTCTTTTTTTCTACTGTGTTATGGACTTGTTAATTGTTTACTCCATGTGTAACTCTGTGTTGTTGTCTGTTCACACTGCTATGCTTTATCTTGGTCAGGTCGCAGTTGTAAATGAGAACTTGTTCTCAACTAGCCTACCTGGTTAAATAAAGGTGAAATAAAAAACTAGCCACCTGGTTAAAACCCACTGTTCCTAGCCTACCAGATGTTCAACCAGCCACCCTGACCTATAGTTTTGTTCTCAACTTAGACCATGTTTCTAAATGTTTTGGTTGGTCAACCCACCTGGTGTGATCTGAGTGGGCATTCTATGCCCACCTGGATGTCTTGTTTTGTAACCTATTTCTATAACCCACTGTTATGGCCTGATATGGTTCTCAATCAGAGTTCCTAGACCAGGTGTTAGTCATTGTCTCTGATTGGGAACCATATTTAGGTAGCCTGGGTTTCACTGTGTGTTTGTGGGTGATTGTTCCTGTCTCTGTGTTTTGCACCAGATAGGACTGTTTTAGGTTTTTGCACGTTTGTTGTTTTGTTAGTTTATTCGTGTACAGTTTCTTTATTAAAGTACAATGAATAACAACCACGTTGCATTTTGGTCCGCCTCTACTTCACCTAAAGAAAACCGTTACAGCTGAACAAATAGTTATATTGACTGTCTTTTCTAGCTTGCACATTAATGTCTTAATATAAATTACATATTGCCTCTTATCCACTCTTTGTCCTCTTATGCAATAGTTTGTACTGTACATCTCAATTGTCATTAGAAACCACATTTGTTTAAGCAAGTCAGCCATATTAGGTATGTTTTTCAAAAGGCAGTAAATGAGGATGAATGAACTGTTTCACTGCCAGACAAGTCTCCACTGATAGCCAGGTGTAGCAGTAGTAAGATGTTGGGACTCTGCTGATAGCCAGGTGTAGCAGTAGTAAGATGTTGGGACTCTGCTGATAGCCAGGTGTAGCAGTAGTAAGATGTTGGGACTCTGCTGATAGCCAGGTGTAGCAGTAGTAAGATGTTGGGAAGATGTTAGCAGTAGTAAGATGTTGGGACTCTGCTGCCATAGCCAGGTGTAGCAGTAGCCAGTAAGAGTAAGATGTTGGGGGAGCCTCTGGGACTCTGCTGATAGCCCAGGTGTAGCCAGTAGTAAGATGTTGGGACTCTGCTGATAGCCAGGTGTAGCAGTAGTAAGATGTTGGGACTCTGCTGATAGCCAGGTGTAGCAGTAGTAAGATGTTGGGACTCTGCTGTTGAGACAGCCTTAACAGTTTGCAGCACAGTGTCAGAGGTCAGCAGTTAGTGACTACATTCAGAGTTGTTTTTCTTCTCTCATGATCTATGATCTATGTCTCAGGATGTCACTGGGTAAACATTATCTTACTGAATGATGAACTATTCTCTCATGATATCTGGGAGAACCAGCCCAGTGTTAGTCTGTTCCCCAGTCTCCTCTACTCTTACTGAGAAAAGGCCTCAACTGAAGAATCTACAGCTGCTGAGTCTGAGGTGTTAACCAGCCCAGTGTTAGTCTGTTCCCCAGTCTCCTCTACTCTCACTGAGAAAAGGCCTCAACTGAAGAATCTACAGCTGCTGAGTCTGAGGTGTTAACCAGCCCAGTGTTAGTCTGTTCCCCAGTCTCCTCTACTCTCACTGAGAAAAGGCCTCAACTGAAGAATCTACAGCTGCTGAGTCTGAGGTGTTAAACAGCCCAGTGTTAGTCTGTTCCCCAGTCTCCTCTACTCTCACTGAGAAAAGGCCTCAACTGAAGAATCTACAGCTGCTGAGTCTGAGGTGTTAACCAGCCCAGTGTTAGTCTGTTCCCCAGTCTCCTCTACTCTTACTGAGAAAAGGCCTCAACTGAAGAATCTACAGCTGCTGAGTCTGAGGTGTTAACCAGCCCAGTGTTAGTCTGTTCCCCAGTCTCCTCTACTCTCACTGAGAAAAGGCCTCAACTGAAGAATCTACAGCTGCTGAGTCTGAGGTGTTAAACAGCCCAGTGTTAGTCTGTTCCCCAGTCTCCTCTACTCTCACTGAGAAAAGGCCTCAACTGAAGAATCTACAGCTGCTGAGTCTGAGGTGTTAACCAGCCCAGTGTTAGTCTGTTCCCCAGTCTCCTCTACTCTCACTGAGAAAAGGCCTCAACTGAAGAATCTACAGCTGCTGAGTCTGAGGTGTTAACCAGCCCAGTGTTAGTCTGTTCCCCAGTCTCCTCTACTCTCACTGAGAAAAGGCCTCAACTGAAGAATCTACAGCTGCTGAGTCTGAGGTGTTAACCAGCCCAGTGTTAGTCTGTTCCCCAGTCTCCTCTACTCTCACTGAGAAAAGGCCTCAACTGAAGAATCTACAGCTGCTGAGTCTGAGGTGTTAACCAGCCCAGTGTTAGTCTGTTCCCCAGTCTCCTCTACTCTCACTGAGAAAAGGCCTCAACTGAAGAATCTACAGCTGCTGAGTCTGAGGTGTTAAACAGCCCAGTGTTAGTCTGTTCCCCAGTCTCCTCTACTCTCACTGAGAAAAGGCCTCAACTGAAGAATCTACAGCTGCTGAGTCTGAGGTGTTAACCAGCCCAGTGTTAGTCTGTTCCCCAGTCTCCTCTACTCTTACTGAGAAAAGGCCTCAACTGAAGAATCTACAGCTGCTGAGTCTGAGGTGTTAACCAGCCCAGTGTTAGTCTGTTCCCGAGTCTCCTCTACTCTTACTGAGAAAAGGCCTCAACTGAAGAATCTACAGCTGCTGAGTCTGAGGTGTTAACCAGTTAATGTTAATGTTCTTTGGAACCACATTTTCTAACTCTACATACAACTGTAGTGTCAACACTTACTATGAACTACTTTAGTTACTGGAAAGGAACTTAGCAGTGGTCAGACCACACCAACATAAACAACACCAATAAATGAATCCCATTATACGCCATCTTCTGGTTTTCAGGAATTGTGTTCGAGGCCAAATCAGAGGTGGAAAGTTGGATGATACAGTAGATTCTTGACATACAAGTCAGAGGCAAGGATTTCGCCAGTGATGAGGTCCAATGTGTGTCCACAGTTGTGACTGGGAACATTTAAGTGTTGCCAAAGGTTTAAACAGGAAGCACTGGATGGTTTATTGCAACTGCACTTGAAGAAACTTTCAAAGTTCTTGAAATGTTCCACATTGACTGACCTTCATGTCTTAAAGTAATGATGGACTGTCGTTTCTCTTTGCTTATTTGAGCTGTTCTTGCCATAATATGGACTTGGTCTTTTATCAAATAGGGCTATCTTCTGTATGCCACCCCTACCTTGTCACAACACAACTGACTGACTCAAACGCATTCAGGAAAGAAATTCCACAAATTATCTTTTAAGAAAGCATAACTTTTCATTGAAATGCTTTCCAGGTGACTACCTCATAAAGTTGGTTGAAAGAATGTGAAGAGTGTGCAAAGCTGTGATCAAGGCAAAGGATGGATATTTGAAGAATCTCAAATATAAAATATATTAAACACTTTTTTGGTTCCTACATGATTCCATGAGTTATTTCATCGTGTTGATGTCTTCTCTACTTTTCTACAATGTAGAAATGAGTCCAAATAAAGAAAAGGCCTTGAATGAGGTGTTCTAAAACTTTGGACCGGTAGTGGACATATTTAGATATCTTTAAATAATATGTTTTCCTTGATTCTGTTCCCCTAACCCCTCCACTATTTGGAGTAAAGAAAAACAACACTTAGTCTTCTGCTTCCAGCGTGTACTGTACATACTACATACATTTTCCACAATCCATTTTACAATAGTTATATTTTGTTTGTTTTTGTCCTGGCCTTCACATCTTCCTCCATTTCATTCAGTAGGACACATCTTCCTCTGTTTCATTCAGTTGGACACATCTTCCTCCGTTTCATTCAGTTGGACACATCTTCCTCCATTTCATTCAGTTGGACACATCTTCCTCCATTTCATTCAGTTGGACACATCTTCCTCCATTTCATTCAGTTGGACACATCTTCCTCCGTTTCATTCAGTAGGACACATCTTCCTCCATTTCATTCAGTTGGACACATCTTCCTCTGTTTCATTCAGTAGGACACATCTTCCTCTGTTTCATTCAGTTGGACACATCTTCCTCCGTTTCATTCAGTAGGACACATCTTCCTCCATTTCATTCAGTTGGACACATCTTCCTCCATTTCATTCAGTTGGACACGTCTTCCTCCGTTTCATTCAGTAGGACACATCTTCCTCCATTTCATTCAGTTGGACACGTCTTCCTCCATTTCATTCAGTTGGACACATATTCCTCAATTTCATTCAATTGGACACCTCTTCCATCCATTTCAATTAATTGGACACATCTTCCTCCATTTCAGTCAGTTGGACACATCTTCCTCCATTTCATTCAGTTGGACACATATTCCTCAATTTCATTCAATTGGACACCTCTTCCATCCATTTCAATGAATTGGACACATCTTCCTCCATTTCAGTCAGTTGGACACATCTTCCTCCATTTCATTCAGTTGGACACATATTCCTCAATTTCATTCAATTGGACACCTCTTCCATCCATTTCAATTAATTGGACACATCTTCCTCCATTTCAGTCAGTTGGACACATCTTCCTCCATTTCATTCAGTTGGACACATCTTCCTCCATTTCAGTCAGTTGGACACATCTTCCTCCATTTCATTCAGTTGGACACGTCTTCCTCCATTTCATTCAGTTGGACACATCTTCCTCCATTTCAGTCAGTTGGACACATCTTCATCCATTTCATTCAGTTGGACACATCTTCCTCCATTTCAGTCAGTTGGACACATCTTCCTCCATTTCATTCAGTTGGACACATCTTCCTCCATTTCAGTCAGTTGGACACATCTTCCTCCATTTCATTCAGTTGGACACGTCTTCCTCCATTTCATTCAGTAGGACACATCTTCCTCCATTTCATTCAGTAGGACACATCTTCCTCTGTTTCATTCAGTAGGACACATCTTCCTCCATTTCATTCAGTAGGACACATCTTCCTCCGTTTCATTCAGTTGGACACATCTTCCTCCATTTCATTCAGTAGGACACATCTTCCTCCATTTCATTCAGTTGGACACATCTTCCTCCGTTTCATTCAGTAGGACACATCTTCCTCCATTTTGAGACATACTAAATATGTTGACTTGCTGGTCAAGGGAAATGCAAGTGTTACTTCTTTGAGTTGTTGTGTCAGAGGCGCTAAGCCTTGTGGGATATTAATGAATGTGAACTCAGCAACCGTAATTCCAGAACAGTCCCACTGTTGTAATAGTCTGATGTGTATCTTCTGACAGACTCTATGCTGAGTAAAGTCATGTTTTTATCCTAAAATGTTTTTCTACCAGAACCAAAGTGTGGATGCAGTCACTATTTAGAGCAGTCTAATCTCATTAACACAGAACTATAATCTTGTGAGATTAAGTTCTGGGTCTATACGAGTCAGAAACTACAGTAGGTGAGTCACATGTTATTTGTTACAGCAGTTTCCATGGAAACAAACAGAGGAGTTTATGCAAATCAACCCTTTCTGTCTTGACACATGAAGGAGGAGTCTCTGAAACCTATTTAAATCAGTCTGTCCTGACTCAGCTCAACAGTCTCCAGTCTACCAACTGGTCTCTGAAAACCTATTTAAATCAGTCTGTCCTGACTCAGCTCAACAGTCTCCAGTCTACCAACTGGTCTCTGTAACTTCATCTTTGTCTCTGTGGTGTACAGTCTTCAGGTGATGATGGGGGTATTGAATCATCTCTCTACTCTCCTCCTCCTCTCTCTCCTTCCTCCTGCTCTCTCTCATGTAGTGGATAAGTTCAGTGATGTTCCACAGTGCAAGACGTTCTTCCTGAAGGAGACAACTCCAAATCTCCCAGGTATTTTGGTTGGTGGGACAGTCCAGAACCAGAACCGCTACAAACCGATCTGCCAGTTGTTCAACAACACCTACAGGTTTGCAACTCTCTACGACACGACCAACAGGATCCCTGTGTTCTCAGCCTACACCTTCTCTGGTAAGGAGGTTGGTAGACCAAGTCAGTCCTGGATGATGGAGCCTCAGGTAATTCTAATCTCTATTCATTCAACATGTGTATTTATTACTGGTATACTGTATATCACAGACAGTTATGTTACCAAGTCAGTCCTGGATGATAGAGTCACCTTCAGTGGTAAGGTAGTTGGTAGACCAAATCAGTCCTGGATGATGGAGCCTCAGGTAGTTCTAATCTCTATTCATTCAACATGTGTATTCATTTACTGCTATAGACATACAGTATCTTTGAGACACGAATGCACCTTCATTACTTTCAGTTTAAGTCTGGATTGTTAAATTGTGAACTTGTTTTAATGTCTGAACTTGTTACAGAGTTGTAATGTCTGAACTTGTTACAGAGTTGTAATGTCTGAACTTGTTAAAGAGTTGTAATGTCTGAACTTGTTACAGAGTTGTAATGTCTGAACTTGTTAATGAGTTGTAATGTCTGAACTTGTTAATGAGTTGTAATGTCTGAACTTGTTACAGAGTTTTAATGTCTGAACTTGTTACAGAGTTTTAATGTCTGAACTTGTTACAGAGTTTTAATGTCTGAACTTGTTACAGAGTTTTAATGTCTGAACTTGTTAATGAGTTTTAATGTCTGAACTTGTTACAGAGTTTTAATGTCTGAACTTGTTACAGAGTTTTAATGTCTGAACTTGTTACAGAGTTTTAATGTCTGAACTTGTTAATGAGTTTTAATGTCTGAACTTGTTAATGAGTTTTAATGTCTGAACTTGTTACAGAGTTTTAATGTCTGAACTTGTTACAGAGTTTTAATGTCTGAACTTGTTACAGAGTTTTAATGTCTGAACTTGTTAATGAGTTTTAATGTCTGTACTTGTGATATTGTTAGAGTTGTAATGTCTGACTGATGTTTCTGCAGCTTGAAGGAGTAGTAGAAGAAGAGATGAAAAACCAAAGTGTGGTGAAGAAGCGTAATAATAATGAAGATATAAGATTCCAGGCTGTGAACAAAGACTACGACAACAACACCCTGGGTCTGGAAAAAGGTCACCTGTTCCCATGTTCATACGCACCTGATAATGATACCAAGAAGTCCACTTTCACCCTGACGAACGCCGTTCCCCAGGAAAGTTCCTTCAACAAAGGCAGCTGGAAGACAATGGAGTGCAGAGTCAGAAAAGCTCTTGAGCTTAACTGTAAGGATAACAACAACAAGATAAAAGCCTATGTGGTGACTGGAGCAGTGCCCAGCAGCAGCAACAAACTGAACAACCGAGTGAACATCCCTGATCTCCTGTGGACAGCCTACTGCTGTTACAACAACACAAAGAACTGGACGGTCGGAGCATACTGGGGGGAGAACAGAAACGGCAATGGGAACATATTGAACCTGGAAACCTTGGGAGAACTCGAAGCCAAGTTGAATCAAAGCTACAATGGTACTGTCAAGGTGTTTCACGATAATTGTCCAAGAAACATTACAGTACGGGTTAATAAGAGGACCAGGGAAGAGACGGAGAGTGAATGTGTTGAAAAGTGATGAGTTTTGAGAGGGGAGCAGAGAGGGGAGCAGAGAGGGGAGCGGAGAGGGGAATGGAGAGGGGAGCGGAGAGGGGAGCGGAGAGGGGGACAGAGAGGGGAACGGAGAGGGGAGCGGAGAGGGGAGCGGAGAGGGGGACAGAGAGGGGAACAGAGAGGGGAGCAGAGAGGGGAGCGGAGAGGGGGCCAGAGAGGGGAGCAGAGAGGGGGACAGAGAGGGAACGGAGAGGGGAGCGGAGAGGGGAATGGAGAGGGGGACAGAGAGGGGAACGGAGAGGGGAGCGGAGAGGGGAGCGGAGAGGGGGACAGAGAGGGGAGCGGAGAGGGGAACGGAGAGGGGAACGAAGAGGGGGACAGAGAGGTTATAAGGGTTTAATTGATATAAGTGTTTAATTGATATAAGGGTTTAATGGCTATAAGGGTTTAATGGCTATAAGGGTTTAATGGTTATAAGGGTTTAATGGTTATAAGGGTTAAGTTATAATGGCTATAAGGGTTTAATGGCTATAAGAGTTTAATGGCTATAAGGGTTTAATGGTTATAAGTGTTAAGTTATAATGGTTAAGTTATAATGGTTATAATGGTTAAGTTATAAGGGTTATAAGGGTTAAGTTATAAGGGTTATAAGGGTTAAGTTATAATGGTTATAAGGGTTAAGTTATAATGGTTATAAGGGTTAAGTTGTAATGGCTATAAGGGTTAAGTTATAATGGTTATAAGGGTTAAGTTATAAGTGTTATAAGCCATGGTTATAATTAAACAAGTTTAAGGCTTGTGAAGGTTAAAGACACGCTACATTACTTTGGCGACTAAGAAAGTCTTTTTTTAAACCTCCCACTTTGGGCTGGATGTGTCAATGTGTTGTTCATACATGAGTCTATGAGCAGAATGACCACTTCCCTACATTTCACCCCCCCCAGCAATTTGAGTCTGAGCCAATGAGCATCAGCCCCTCACATTTGAGTGAAAACTAGTGTGGTGGCAGAATTTGTGTTGAACTGTTGTAACTTCTCAAGGGACATGTTCTGTGTTGGACTGTGATGTCATGCCTTTCATAGAGTCCTGGTGTGTCTGTACATTAAACACACCTTAAACACAAGGCCATTGTGTTCTGGAACTGTTGCTGGTATACATAACTGTTGTGTAACAATCTGATGATATTATCACCTCCCACTATATCAGGGACATGGAACCATATACTCAGGAGGTTCTTCCCTGTGAAATCAGAATCATGTCCCCTGCAGCTGCTTGATTAAAGATGTTTCTATACAATTAAAAAGTCTCTGCCTTCATCTTTGGATCTAATTTTCCACAATATTTGGTGCCGTGACCCAGATGGACTCGGATATCACTCTGGCCACAACTTTAAAAAGACTGTCTGTTGTCCAGCCGAGCATTAATGGTGAAAGACCTCTTGTCCTCCTCAGCCACAAAATGTTGGAGTTCAATTTGGGAGAACTGTCTCTTCCCTATAATAATGAATCTAACCGGTTAACATTAATCAATGGGAGCACAGTGGTGTCTCCAATAGTAGGGATTGGTTTACCTATAATCACCTGAAACATACTGTTGGACCAGTATATTAGGAGGGATTGGTTTACCTATAATCACCTGAAACATACTGTTGGACCAGTATATTAGGAGGGATTGGTTTACCCATAATCACCTGAAACATACTGTTGGACCAGTATATTAGGAGGGATTGGTTGACCTATAATCACCTGAAACATACTGTTGGACCAGTATATTAGGAGGGATTGGTTTACCCATAATCACCTGAAACATACTGTTGGACCAGTATATTAGGAGGGATTGGTTTACCTATAATCACCTGAAACATACTGTTGGACCAGTATATTAGGAGGGATTGGTTTACCTATAATCACCTGAAACATACTGTTGGACCAGTATATTAGGAGGGATTGGTTTACCCATAATCACCTGAAACATACTGTTGGACCAGTATATTAGGAGGGATTGGTTGACCTATAATCACCTGAAACATACTGTTGGACCAGTATATTAGGAGGGATTGGTTTACCCATAATCACCTGAAACATACTGTTGGACCAGTATATTAGGAGGGATTGGTTGACCTATAATCACCTGAAACATACTGTTGGACCAGTATATTAGGAGGGATTGGTTTACCTATAATCACCTGAAACATACTGTTGGACCAGTATATTAGGAGGGATTGGTTTACCTATAATCACCTGAAACATACTGTTGGACCAGTATATTAGGAGGGATTGGTTTACCTATAATCACCTGAAACATACTGTTGGACCAGTTTTATAGCAGAAATTGGATCGCCTGCAAGTAAGAGTTGGTTAGTCTACATTTGAATGCTGCAGCAACAGGAATTGAATAGACTACAGTAGGAATTGAATAGCCTACAGTAGGAATTGAATAGACTACAGCAGGAATTGAATAGCCTACAGCAGGAATTGAATAGACTACAGCAGGAATTGAATAGCCTACAGCAGGAATTGAATAGACTACAGCAGGAATTGAATAGCCTACAGTAGGAATTGAATAGCCTACAGCTGGAATTGAATAGCCTACAGCAGGAATTGAATAGACTACAGTAGGAATTGAATAGACTACAGCAGGAATTGAATAGCCTACAGCAGGAATTGAATAGCCTACAGTAGGAATTGAATAGACTACAGCAGGAATTGAATAGCCTACAGCAGGAATTGAATAGACTACAGCAGGAATTGAATAGCCTACAGTAGGAATTGAATAGCCTACAGTAGGAAGTGAATAGCCTACAGTAGGAATTGAATAGACTACAGCAGTAAGTGAATAGCCTACAGCAGTAAGTGAATAGCCTACAGCAGTAAGTGAATAGCCTACAGCAGGAAGTGAATAGCCTACAGCAGGAAGTGAATAGCCTACAGCAGTAAGTGAATAGCCTACAGCAGGAAGTGAATAGCCTACAGCAGGAAGTGAATAGCCTACAGCAGGAAGTGAATAGCCTACAGCAGGAAGTGAATAGCCTACAGCAGGAAGTGAATAGCCTACAGTAGTTACTCTGAAACGTACCCCCAGGGGTTCGCTGAATGCCGTCAGGGGAACACCAAGTAAAAATGTGATTCACTTTCTTTTCCTTCAGATTTTGAAACGGTCCATTTATATTTTCCAACGGGGATATACATTTGGGTGAGGTTTTTCCTCGCCTGAGTAGCCTGGTTTCACTGCCAAAAATAAAATGAAACCATCTAGTGTTCAGCGAAATAACAACACAATGTTCAATTTTTATTAAGTCAGTTTAAGAACAAATTCTTATTTTCAATGACGGCCTAGGAACAGTGGGTTAACTGGTCTAGGAACAGTGGGTTAGCTGGTCTAGGAACAGTGGGTTAACTGGTCTAGGAACAGTGGGTTAACTGGTCTAGGAACAGTGGGTTAACTGGTCTAGGAACAGTGGGTTAACTGGTTTTGGGACAGTGGGTTAACTGGTCTAGGAACAGTGGGTTAACTGGTCTAGGAACAGTGGGTTAGCTGGTCTATGAACAGTGGGTTAACTGGTCTAGGAACAGTGGGTTAGCTGGTCTAGGAACAGTGGGTTAACTGGTCTAGGAACAGTGGTTTAACTGGTCTAGGAACAGTGGGTTAGCTGGTCTAGGAACAGTGGGTTAACTGGTCTAGGAACAGTGGGTTAACTGGTCTAGGAACAGTGGGTTACTGGTCTAGGAACTGGTCTAGGAACAGTGGGTTAACTAGGAACAGTGGGTTAACTGGTCTAGGAACAGTGGGTTAACTGGTCTAGGAACAGTGGGTTAGCTGGTCTATGAACAGTGGGTTAACTGGTCTAGGAACAGTGGGTTAACTGGTCTAGGAACAGTTGGTTAACTGGTCTAGGAACAGTGGGTTAGCTGGTCTATGAACAGTGGGTTAACTGGTCTAGGAACAGTGGGTTAACTGGTCTAGGAACAGTGGGTTAACTGGTCTAGGAACAGTGGGTTAGCTGGTCTATGAACAGTGGGTTAACTGGTCTAGGAACAGTGGGTTAACTGGTCTGGGAATAGTGGTTTAACTGGTCTAGGAACAGTGGGTTAACTGGTCTAGGAACAGTGGGTTAACTGGTCTAGGAACAGTGGGTTAGCTGGTCTATGAACAGTGGGTTAACTGGTCTAGGAACAGTGGGTTAACTGGTCTAGGAACAGTTGGTTAACTGGTCTAGGAACAGTGGGTTAGCTGGTCTATGAACAGTGGGTTAACTGGTCTAGGAACAGTGGGTTAACTGGTCTAGGAACAGTGGGTTAACTGGTCTAGGAACAGTGGGTTAGCTGGTCTAGGAACAGTGGGTTAGCTGGTCTAGGAACAGTGGGTTAGCTGGTCTAGGAACAGTGGGTTAACTGATCTAGGAACAGTGGGTTAACTGGTCTAGGAACAGTGGGTTAACTGGTCTAGGAACAGTGGGTTAACTGCCTTGTTCAGTGGCAGAACAACATATTTTTCCCTTCTCAGCTCAGGGATTCGATCTAGCAACCTTTCCTCAGCTACAGTTTATTTATTATATGTGCAAAAGTACTATCTCACAACCTGACGAAACATTTAGAAACTAAACATGCTAATTTTAAAATAAGCCACAGGAGTATTTTGAGCGAGAATTACGAACAACTTTCAGGGCGTGACACATGTCTGAAAACAACAGATATAAGAAGGGGCTAGAAACGTCTTATATGGTGAGCTACCGAGTGGACAGGCAAGCCCCATACTATTGTGGAGGACTTCATTCTTCCTGCTGCCGTGGATATGGCTGGGACAATGCTGGGGGAAAAGGCAAAAATACTACACAGACAATGTCTTCATCAAACAACACGACACATCAGTGACATGTCAGGAGATGTTTTGAAACTATTGCTGCTTCACATACAAGCCAGTGAATTATATGCGTGACAGCTGGATGAGTCAGACGTGGCTGGTCTGGCACAGCTCCTGGTATACAGTTGAAGTCGGAAGTTTACATACACTTAGGTTGTTGTCATTAAAACTCGTTTTTCAACCACTCCACAAATGTCTTGTTAACACACTATAGTTTTGGCAAGTCAGTTAAGACATCTACTTTGTGCAAAACACAAGTCATTTTTCCAACAATTGTTTCCAGACAGATTATTTAACTTATAACTCACTGTATCACTATTCCAGTGGGTCAGAAGTTTACATACACTAAGTTGACTGTGCCTTTAAACAACTTGGAGAATTCCAGAAAATTATGTCATGGCTTCAGAAGCTTATGATAGGCTAATTGACGTAATTGAGTCAATTGGAGGTGTACCTGTGGATGTATTTCAAGGCCTACCTTCAAACTCAGTGCCTCTTTGCTTGACATCGTGGGAAAATCAAAAGAAATCAGCCATGACCTCAGAAAAAAATGTAGACCTCCACAAGTCTGGTTCATCCTTGGGAGCAATTTCCAAATGCCTGAAGGTACCACGTTCATCTGTACAAACAATAGTACACAAGTATAAACACCATGGGACCACGCAGCCGTCATACCACTCAGGAAGGAGACGCGTTCTTTCTCCTAGAGATGAACGTACTTTGGTGCGAAAAGTGCAAATCAATCCCAGAACAACATCAAAGGACCTTGTGAAGATGCTGGAGGAAACAGGTACAAAAGTATCTATATCCACAGTAAAACGAGTCCTATATAGACATAACCTGAAAGGCTGTTCATCAAGGAAGAAGCCACTGCTCCAAAACGGCCATAAGAGCCGGGTTGTGACAAAAACTCATTCTTATGTTTAATAAATGTATCGTATAGTGTGTGTGTGTGTGGCAGGCTTACAATGATGGCAAAAAACAACCGTTGAGAGTGCGCTGACCCTGGTGCTAGAGGGGGTACAGCTGACCCTGGTGCTAGAGGGGGTACAGCTGACCCTGGTGCTAGAGGGGGTACAGCTGACCCTGGTGCTAGAGGGGGGTACAGCTGACCCTGGTGCTAGAGGGGGTACAGCTGACCCTGGTGCTAGAGGGGGTACAGCTGACCCTGGTGCTAGAGGGGGTACAGCTGACCCTGGTGCTAGAGGGGGTACAGGTGACCCTGGTGCTAGAGGGGGTACAGCTGACCCTGGTGCTAGAGGGGGTACAGCTGACCCTGGTGCTAGAGGGGGTACAGCTGACCCTGGTGCTAGAGGGGGTACAGCTGACCCTGGTGCTAGAGGGGGTACAGGTGACCCTGGTGCTAGAGGGGGTACGCAGATGGAGGTTGAATGTTTGAAGATGTACGGGACACTAAAACGTTTGGGAACCACTGCATAGGTCATACAAACCAACATTCAAGGAACATTTCATGTAAACAATTAGCAAATAAATGTCCACACCTTTTAAATCACAATTTCAAAGGTAATTTGTGGTGGATGAATCAGAATTAGTTGGGTAACATAAGTAATTCAGATGTCATATCTGCATAATATTCTCATGTGAAATAGGTTTTATTAGAATGTATTTCTAATAGACTAGTGTTGGCAGTTGCATTTCTTCCCTCAGCTGGGGCTCAGTCACTTGGGGCCCAGAGAGGGGAGAGGTCAGGCTTGTCTTTTACAAGTCTCTGGTGCTATGCAGAATATCAGAAAGGGAAGAGGACAGGATAGAACATTGTCTTCATATGTAAATGTAGAGTGGGGAAAACAAGTATTTGATACACTGCCGATTTTGCAGGTTTTCCTACTTACAAAGCATGTAGAGGTCTGTAATTTTTTATCATAGGTACACTTCAACTGTGAGAGACGGAATCTAAAACAAAAACCCAGCAACTCACATTCTATGATTTTTAAGTAATTAGTAAGCATTTTATTGCATGACATAAGTATTTGATCACCTACCAACCAGTAAGAATTCCGGCTCTAACAGACCTGTTAGTTTTTCTTTAAGAAGCCCTCCTGTTCTCCAATCATCACCTGTATTAACTGCACCTGTTTGAACTCGTTACCTGTATATACATGCTTTGTAAGTAGGAAAACCTGCAAAATTGGCAGCGTATCAAATACTTGTTCTCCACTCTGTATCTGTTAAACTATGTTACTGGTTTAGCTAGCTCTCCCAATTCAACACCTGTGATTACTGTATGCCTCGCTGTATGTCTCTCTCAAATGTCAATATGCCTTGTATACTGTTGTTCAGGTTAGTTATCATTGTTTTAGTTTACAATGGAGCCCCTAGTTCCACTCTTCATACCCCTGATACCTCCTTTGTCCCACCTCCCACACATGCGGTGACCTCACCCATTACAACCAGCATGTCCAGAGATACAACCTCTCTCATCATCACCCAGTGCCTGGGCTTACCTCCGCTGTACCCGCACCCCACCACACCCCTGTCTGCGCATTATGCCCTGAATATATTTTACCATGCCCAGAAATCTGCTCCTTTTATTCTCTGTCCCCAACGCTCTAGGCGACCAGTTTCTATAGCCTTTAGCCACACCCTCATACTACTCCTCCTCTGTTCCGCGGGTGATGTGGAGGTAAACCCAGGCCCTGCACCCCACCAATTACTTGTCTCCACAATGTCTGTGCGCAAGTCACTCCCCTCAGTGAGCTTGTCCAGGAGTGGGGTCAAGAGAGGGTTTACTTGAGATGGGGGTATCTAGAGTTGACAATTGAGTTATGCCATTGGATGAGGTAATGGTTCTGTGCTATGAAGTACCAGGAATGAGATTAGAACCTCGTCTTAGGGACCAAACTGAACGATAGTTTATAGCGAATGCTATCTGGCTATGGGATACTCCTCTCTCTTAAGTAAAAGTATTTATTTGTGAACTGTTCCTAAGATCTGTGGTTTGTCATGTAGGCTGAGAGGGGTGTATCTTGGCTATAAAAGATCTTTGTCATTTTCTGTAGTCACTTTCAATGGTTCATTAGAGGTAGCGCATCATTGAAAGTCAAAAGGCAAAGCTCTTATTATTAAAGATGTAGTTTAAATATAACTCTGACTGGTGTATAAAGTTTGTAACTCTCCTCAATTGGTAGAGCAGAAATAAGCCACCACAAATTTTACATGAAGTTTAATTATGTGACCTGCTTCAGCTGGTAATTGAAGAACTTAAAAATGTTTTACTTAAGCGAAGCAGTCATTTAAAATATTATACATGAAGGTAGGTTAGACTGGGGAACAAAGTAACACAGCTAAATAACTCCAATTAGAAACCACGTAGAAAGCTCTTATTCAATGTGATAATGGTTGTGCCACGAATTTCACCGGAGGTGGCTCCCCTTCCCGTTCAGGTGGCGCTCGGCGGTCGTCGTCACCGGTCTACCAGCTGCTACCGATCCCTTTTCCCCTTTTCGTTTTGTTGGGTCTAATTGGCTTCACCTGTTCCTTGTTTGGGGTTTTGGGTTGGGGTTATTTAAGTTCAGTTAGCCCGCCTGTGTTCGTGCTTGTTTGCTGATTTTGGTCAAGGAGTGTTCCTGTCTTTTGGATTGTCCGCTGTACAGCGTATGTACCTGCGTAGTACATTTTTGGAGTGTTGTGCGTCACCCTCTCTGTGCGCGGTGTTTGTACGGAAATAAAGTGTTTTTCTGAATCCTCTGCTCTCTGCGCCTGACTCCACACCCATCACTCTTCGAGCCGTGACAGGTTGGTTAGTTTCTCTACATGACCAAGAGATTTAGTTTAAATCCATTGATGACTTTTAGTTTTATTGAAGAAGAAAAAGGGCTTTGAGGCCCTAAAATAAATATTCTTGCCACGTCTCCTGTTTTAAATTATTGACTTGTGGAACATTCACCTACTGGGTCAATTGTAACATTTAATTCCTGCGACTCGGTTGAATTGTAATTGACTGGTACGTCCTTGTAACATACTTAGTGTGTAATGGTAGCCATGATACTTTATGTTATTTACTTACTTAAAGAATAATTTCACAGTAAACTAAAGTGTTAGTTTGTTCCCCAGTCTCCTCTACTCTCACTGAGAAAAGGCCTCAACTGAAGAATCTACAGCTGCTGAGTCTGAGGTGTTAAACAGCCCAGTGCTGCTCTGACCACAGTGTTGTTAGGATCCACATTTTCTAACTCTAACATACACAGCCTTGTGTCAACTCTTACTGTGAACTACTTCAGTTACTGGAAATAAACTCAGCAGAGGTCAGACCACAGAATACATCAAGTTGGACACATCTTCCTCCATTTCATTCAGTTGGACACATCTTCCTCCATTTCATTCAGTTGGACACATCTTCCTCCATTTCATTCAGTTGGACACATCTTCCTCCGTTTCATTCAGTTGGACACATCTTCCTCCGTTTCATTCAGTTGGACACATCTTCCTCCGTTTCATTCAGTTGGACACATCTTCCTCCATTTCATTCAGTTGGACACATCTTCCTCCGTTTCATTCAGTTGGACACAACTTCCTCCATTTCATTCAGTTGGACACATCTTCCTCCGTTTCATTCAGTTGGACACATCTTCCTCCGTTTCATTCAGTTGGACACATCTTCGTCCATTTCATTCAGTAACACACATCTTGCTCCATTTCATTCAGTTGGACACATCTTCCTCCATTTCATTCAGATGGACATATCTTCCTCCATTTCATTCAGTTGGACACATCTTCCTCCATTTCATTCAGTTGGACACATATTCCTCTATTTCATTCAGTTGGACACATCTTCCTCCATTTCATTCAGTTGGACACATCTTCCTCCATATCATTCAGTAGGACACATCTTCCTCCTTTTCATTCAGTTGGACACATCTTCCTCCTTTTCATTCAGTTGGACACATCTTCCTCCTTTTCATTCAGTTGGACACATCTTCCTCCATATCATTCAGTTGGACACATCTTCCTCCATTTCATTCAGTTGGACACATCTTCCTCCATATCATTCAGTTGGACACATCTTCCTCCATTTCATTCAGTTGGACACATCTTCCTCCATATCATTCAGTTGGACACATCTTCCTCCATTTCATTCAGTTGGACACATCTTCCTCCATATCATTCAGTTGGACACATCTTCCTCCATATCTTCCTCCATTTCATTCAGATATAAACATATCTGTAATGTAGGTAAGGCCTTTATGAGACATTATACTAAACATTTGGACTTCTTTGAGTTTTTGTGTCAGAGGCCTTGTGGAATATTAATGAATGTGAACTCAGCAACCGTAACCTCGGTGCTGCTATTCCATGGAAAGAGCAGATAACATTTCACAACATTTTCAACACGGCACCTGAATTGTGTCTTTGTATTTTGTGTCTGTTTTGTCTTTCTTCCGAAAGACAATCCTCAATTCACCATTTAACTTATTTTATTACAATTTAATTTCAGTTCATTCATCAAATTCACAAGATCAACCTTCACATGTTTCTTTTGGAAACAAAATGAGTGAAATGTCATTTTAATTGTCAACTGACCTCTTAAGTAAGTCTTGTCTGAAACCAGAACGACCCAAAGGACAAGAGCCTCTTGTTTCTGTAGCATGGAGCAGCGTGATGTACCAGTACTGGACAGGAAGATAGTCTGTTAGAAGGCCTTGTACTCCATCATCTCCTTAATGCTGAGTGCCAAGCAGAGACACATCTGGTCCTATTTTTTACAGTCTTTGGTATGACTCAACCAGGGATCAAACCCCAATCCCCTATCAGGGTGCACACTCTACCCACTAGGCAACTAAGATGGTGTCCGATAATTATGCCAGACAGGACGCATTTAAACAGACAAGTACAGGTTTTCTGGTCAATAAACAAACTGAGAAGGAAGTTGACTGCTTGCAGGCCGGGTGCTCTGTTTACTTCAGACACACCTTCTCCAGATACCATGACAGAAGAGTTCCTCATTCAGTTAGATAATGTTTACTCAGTGACATCCTGAGACATTGATAGATCATGAGAGAAGAGTTCCTCATCCAGTAAGATAATATTTACTCAGTGGCATCCTGAGGCATTGATAGATCATGAGAGAGGAAGACAAACTCTCAGTGTAGACAGTCACTACATCCGGGTTCAGCATCGAGGAGAACAGAGAGGGTACATTCATTCTGCATTAAACTGACAAGTCAAGGTTCATCTGGGGAATTTGATAATCAGTTGGCCAGACAACCGTCAGTAGAAGGAAGGGCAGGAGGTTAAAAACATTCAACATGACTTTTCCTCCTAAGATTTTGTTTATGAAATCATGTTCAAACAAAGTCAATGTGTTAAAAGTTAACTTTGGTCCAAAACGCAAAAATAACAGCTTGCAACTGTACAGCTGATGAATGCACCATCATAACCGGTCATTTAATGATGAATTAGATATTAGAAGTTCAATTCCTGACTGATCTCTACAGCTTCGATCCAAAAACAAATACCTAAGTCTCCCCATTTCTTTAAAACACTTATCTAGGAAAAGCCTAGCTTACTGGGGCTCTTTCATACCGTCCCTAGGAGGGATCCGTCACTTGAGTGGGTTGAGTCACTGATGTGATCTTCCTGTCTGGGTTGGCGCCCCCCCTTGGGTTGTGCCGTGGCGGAGATCTTTGTGGGCTATACTCGGCCTTGTCTCAGGATGGTAAGTTGGTGGTTGAAGATATCCCTCTAGTGGTATGGGGGCTGTGCTTTGGCAAAGTGGGTGGGGTTATATCCTTCCTGTTTGGCCCTGTCCGGGGGTGTCATCGGATGGGGCCACAGTGTCTCCTGACCCCTCCTGTCTCAGCCTCCAGTATTTATGCTGCAGTAGTTTATGTGTCGGGGGGCTAGGGTCAGTTTGTTATATATGGATTACTTCTCCTGTTCTGTGTGAATTTAAGATTATCTCTCTAATTCTCTCTTTCTTTCTCTCTCATATTGGACCTGAGCCCTAGGACCATGCCTCAGACTACCTGACATGATGACTCCTTGCTGTCCCCAGTCCACCTGGCCGTGCTGCTGCTCCAGTTTCAACTGTTCTGCCTGTGATTATTATTATTGGACCATGCTGGTCATTTATGAACATTTGAACATCTTGGCAATGTTCTGTTATAATCTCCACCCGGCACAGCCAGAAGAGGACTGGCCACCCCACATAGCCTGGTTCCTCTCTAGGTTTCTTCCTAGGTTTTGGCCTTTCTAGGGAGTTTTTCCTAGCCACCGTGCTTCTACACCTGCATTGCTTGCTGTTTGGGGTTTTAGGCTGGGTTTCTGTACAGCACTTTGAGATATCAGCTGATGTACGAAGGGCTATATAAATAAATTTGATTTGATTTTGATTTGATTTGATATATCTCACTGGTCACCCCCAAAGCCAATTCCTCCTTTGGCTGCCTGTCCTTCCAGGTCTCTGCTGCCAATGACTGGAACGAACTGCAAAAATCACTGAAGCTGAAGACTCATATCTCCCTCACTAGCTTTAAGCACCAGCTGTCAGAGCAGCTCACAGATCACTGCACCTGTACATAGCCCATCTGTAAACAGCCCATCTATCTACCTCATCCCCATACAGTATTTATTTATTTATCTTGCTCCTTTGCACCCCAGTATCTCTACTTCCACATTCATCTTCTGCACATCTACCATTCCAGTGTTTAATTGCTATATTGTAATTACTTCTCCACCATGACCTATTTTTTGCCTTACCTCCCTTATCTTACCTCATCTGAACTCACTGTACATAGACTTTTTGTTTTCTTTTTTCTACTGTATTATTGACCGTATGTTTAGTTAATTCCATGTGTAACTCTGTTGTATGTGTCAAATCAAATCAAATCAAATGTATTTATATAGCCCTTCGTACATCAGCTGATATCTCAAAGTGCTGTACAGAAACCCAGCCTAAAACCCCAAACAGCAAGCAATGCAGGTGTAGAAGCACAGGTGTCGAACTGCTATGCTTTATCTTGGCCAGGTCGCAGTTGTAAATGAGAACTTGTTCTCAACTAGCCTACCTGGTTAAATAAAGGGTTAGGGTTATATATATATATATAAATACCTGGTTAAATAAAGGGTTAGGGTTATATATATATATAAATACCTGGTTAAATAAAGGGTTAGGGTTATATATATATATAAATACCTGGTTAAATAAAGGGTTAGGGTTATATATATATATATAAATACCTGGTTAAATAAAGGGTTAGGGTTATATATATATATAAATACCTGGTTAAATAAAGGGTTAGGGTTATATATATATATATAAATACCTGGTTAAATAAAGGGTTAGGGTTATATATATATATAAATACCTGGTTAAATAAAGGGTCAGGGTTATATATATATATAAATACCTGGTTAAATAAAGGGTCAGGGTTATATATATATATAAATACCTGGTTAAATAAAGGGTTAGGGTTATATATATATATAAATACCTGGTTAAATAAAGGGTTAGGGTTATATATATATATATATATATATATATATATAAATACCTGGTTAAATAAAGGGTTAGGGTTATATATATATATAAATACCTGGTTAAATAAAGGGTTAGGGTTATATATATATATAAATACCTGGTTAAATAAAGGGTTAGGGTTATATATATATATAAATACCTGGTTAAATAAAGGGTTAGGGTTATATATATATATAAATACCTGGTTAAATAAAGGGTTAGGGTTATATATATATATAAATACCTGGTTAAATAAAGGGTCAGGGTTATATATATATATATAAATACCTGGTTAAATAAAGGTGAAATATAAAATAGGGTAAATAAATAAATAAAAAAAATAAAAAATTCTAATCGTTTTTTTTTAAACACAAAAAGAAAGAAGAAACGTATCTGATATAGACTATAGCCTAGACCTCCTCTAAGAAACATATCTGATATAGACTATAGCCTAGACCTCCTCTAAGAAACATATCTGATATAGACTATAGCCTAGACCTCCTCTAAGAAACATATCTGATATAGACTATAGCCTAGACCTCCTCTAAGAAACATATCTGATATAGACTATAGCCTAGACCTCCTCTAAGAAACATATCTGATATAGACTATAGCCTAGACCTCCTCTAAGAAACATATCTGTTATAGACTATAGCCTAGACCTCCTCTAAGAAACATATCTGATATAGACTATAGCCTAGACCTCCTCTAAGAAACGTATCTGATATAGACTATAGCCTAGACCTCCTCTAAGAAACGTATCTGATATAGACTATAGCCTAGACCTCCTCTAAGAAACGTATCTGTTATAGACTATAGCCTAGACCTCCTCTAAGAAACATATCTGATATAGACTATAGCCTAGACCTCCTCTAAGAAACGTATCTGATATAGACTATAGCCTAGACCTCCTCTAAGAAACGTATCTGATATAGACTATAGCCTAGACCTCCTCTAAGAAACATATCTGATATAGACTATAGCCTAGACCTCCTCTAAGAAACATATATAGACTATAGCCTAGACCTCCTCTAAGAAACATATCTGATATAGACTATAGCCTAGACATCCTCTAAGAAACATATCTGATATAGACTATAGCCTAGACCTCCTCTAAGAAACATATCTGATATAGACTATAGCCTAGACCTCCTCTAAGAAACATATCTGATATAGACTATAGCCTAGACCTCCTCTAAGAAACATATCTGATATAGACTATAGCCTAGACCTCCTCTAAGAAACATATCTGATATAGACTATAGCCTAGACATCCTCTAAGAAACATATCTGATATAGACTATAGCCTAGACCTCCTCTAAGAAACATATCTGATATAGACTATAGCCTAGACCTCCTCTAAGAAACGTATCTGATATAGACTATAGCCTAGACCTCCTCTAAGAAACATATCTGATATAGACTATAGCCTAGACCTCCTCTAAGAAACATATCTGATATAGACTATAGCCTAGACCTTCTCAAATAGGTCCTGGTCTAAAGTAGTGCACTACATAGGGAATAGGGTTCAAATAGGACCTGGTCTAAAGTAGTGCATTGCATAGGGAATAGGGTTCTGGTCTAAAGTAGTGCACTACATAGGGAATAGGGTTCCATTTGGAACGAAGCAATACATTACTGACCTGGGAGAAAACATGGAGAACCCTGAACTCACCATGTTACCAATCTGTCACCAATCACTCTGCTGATCCATCAGAAACCAATAAATATCTCCAGGTCTGTTGAACAAAGTGATTTTCATTGAAACTGGGGTCATACTGACACACACACACACACACACACACACACACACACACACACACACACACACACACACACACACACTGTCTGCAGTGATTGTCATTATAATGTAATTTATTGATGTATTTATTTTCTATTGTACAGAGTTGTCTACTGTTGTCTGTCTCCCCCAGTGGTTCTTTGTTGTAAGAACGAACGATATCCTTCCCAAATGGGACCCTATTGTAGTGCACTATAAAGGGAATAGGGGGCCATTAGAGACATATCTAACTGGAATATGTTGTTGCACTACGTCCTAATGATTAGCTCTGGTCCAGTGTGTGACGTGCATCTTGATGGTGCTGAACCGTGTTGATGGATATAACACCCTGGACCAGAGCTACCTAACAATACACAGCTGGATAATAAGTCCTGTTATCTGATATTCTGAATAATGTTGTATTTTATACGTTGTTAAACTGAATTAAAAGGAGAAACCCGCACACTGCTCTAGCTGGTATCACTGCTCTTGCTGGTATCACTGCTCTTGCTGGTATCACTGCTCTTGCTGGTATCACTGCTCTTGCTGGTATCACTGCTCTTGCTGGTATCACTGCTCTTGCTAGTATCACTGCTCTTGCTGGTATCACTGCTCTAGCTGGTATCACTGCTCTTGCTGGTATCACTGCTCTTGCTAGTATCACTGCTCTTGCTGGTATCACTGCTCTAGCTGGTATCACTGCTCTAGCTGGTATCACTGCTCTAGCTAGTATCACAGTATCACTGCTCTAGCTGGTATCACTGCTCTAGCTAGTATCACTGCTCTAGCTGGTATCACTGCTCTTGCTAGTATCACGGTATCACTGCTCTTGCTGGTATCACTGCTCTAGCTAGTATCACAGTATCACTGCTCTAGCTAGTATCACTGCTCTTGCTGGTATCACTGCTCTTGCTGGTATC
Organism: Oncorhynchus tshawytscha; assembly: GCF_018296145.1. Classification (NCBI taxonomy): domain Eukaryota; kingdom Metazoa; phylum Chordata; class Actinopteri; order Salmoniformes; family Salmonidae; genus Oncorhynchus; species Oncorhynchus tshawytscha. The sequence goes on along the minus strand of NC_056438.1, from coordinate 5,123,648 downwards.
ACTGCTCTTGCTAGTATCACTGCTCTTGCTGGTATCACTGCTCTAGCTGGTATCACTGCTCTAGCTGGTATCACTGCTCTAGCTAGTATCACTGCTCTAGCTGGTATCACTGCTCTTGCTGGTATCACTGCTCTAGCTGGTATCACTGCTCTAGCTAGTATCACAGTATCACTGCTCTTGCTGGTATCACTGCTCTTGCTGGTATCACTGCTCTTGCTGGTATCACTGCTCTAGCTAGTATCACTGCTCTTGCTGGTATCACTGCTCTTGCTGGTATCACTGCTCTAGCTGGTATCACTGCTCTTGCTGGTATCACTGCTCTTGCTGGTATCACTGCTCTTGCTGGTATCACTGCTCTTGCTGGTATCACTGCTCTTGCTGGTATCACTGCTCTTGCTGGTATCACTGCTCTAGCTGGTATCACTGCTCTTGCTGGTATCACTGCTCTTGCTGGTATCACTGCTCTTGCTGGTATCACTGCTCTTGCTGGTATCACTGCTCTTGCTGGTATCACTGCTCTTTATTCAGCTTTCCGTATCGGCCTCAAGACCTTCATCAGAGCTTTGTGAGTGTTAGTCGTTTCCACCCTTATGTAGACATGGCATCGAATGGGGTTGGAGTCGAGGGGAAATAAACACGTGTTACCAAATATAACAATGTGCATTTATAAGTATTCTAATAAAGTGTGTACATAAAACGTATGAAACACGTCCAGGGCCGGACGTTCTGTTTGGGTCCATTTTTGTCTCAGCTAAACGTCGGAGGAACAGAACATAATAGCAGCCCAATTAAAAGTCCTCTGCTACAAATTAAACACCATTTTTAACACATTTAGTTAGTAGGGTATATAATCAGTTCAATGTCAATAAAATAGCCTAATATTTTTAATCTGATTACATTGATAAAATCACCAGTGGCCTGGTTGTTCTGCCACCCAAGACGAGACAAAAATAATTACATCTTAGACATCCTTATGAAACTAAACATGGCACATTCAAAAGTGACCTTTCCACCCAGACAGAGGCTCTACTGATGGAGAAAACTGTAGGCTTCAAGTGCTGGCTTCTCTTTCCTTGTAAAACCCAACAACAGAAGTGCTTCCCTAAACGCTGCCTGGGTTTAAACACATATATTCTATTTTCAGAAAGAGAAAAGCTCAATTGTAAGGGACAGAATAGCAGTCAAAAAAACTCTCTCCTCAAAAACTGTAGGCTGCAGTTTATCTTCAGATTGTCGTAGAGAGGAATAGATATATCTCAATTTGCATCGCGTCTTTCTCGGGCATTTTAGAGGTTGTTTCTACCATGACGTCACAGAGTTAAACATTGTTATAGAACACTTGATATCATCTGGATACGTTTTATGTATTTATTTACAAATATAAAGAAAACAATAGATGTCATGTTGCCCTTTTCTTTAACAAAGGATACGTGATACCCTCAGTCAAGTGGAGCCCTGGTTTTAATCAAACACACCAAGTCCTTCCCAGACACGGAGGTATTTAATCAGAACCAAACACACCAAGTCCTTCTCAGACACGGAGGTATTTAATCAGAACCAAACACACCAAGTCCTTCTCAGACACGGAGGTATTTAATCAGAACCAAACACACCAAGCCCTTCTCAGACACGGAGGTATTTAATCAGAACCAAACACACCAAGTCCTTCTCAGACACGGAGGTATTTAATCAGAACCAAACACACCAAGTCCTTCTCAGACACGGAGGTATTTAATCAGAACCAAACACACCAAGTCCTTTCCAGACCTGGAGGTATTTAATCAGAACCAAACACACCAAGTCCTTCTCAGACACGGAGGTATTTAATCAGAACCAAACACACCAAGTCCTTCCCAGACACGGAGGTATTTAATCAGAACCAAACACACCAAGCCCTTCCCAGACACAGAGGTATTTAATCAGAACCAAACACACCAAGCCCTTCTCAGACACAGAGGTATTTAATCAGAACCAAACACACCAAGTCCTTCTCAGACACAGAGGTATTTAATCAGAACCAAACACACCAAGCCCTTCTCAGACACAGAGGTATTTAATCAGAACCAAACACACCAAGTCCTTCTCAGACACAGAGGTATTTAATCAGAACCAAACACACCAAAACCTTCTCAGACACAGAGGTATTTAATCAGAACCAAACACACCAAGCCCTTCTCAGACACGGAGGTATTTAATCAGTACATGTGACAGTATTGTAGTATTTGTCTATACCGATATCTATGGAGGATAATTGTGTCAAACAGGAAGTCTCACCACTTATTTATTGGAGGATGAAGAAATAATCTCCAATTATCTGTGTTTGTGACCGTTAACATGTGGTGGACGCGTGTCCATATAGGAGGTTCCTTACCAGGCAGAAGGGAGTTGAACTTTAACCTCTGCATCGGAGAGTTACAATGTTGCTGTCACTATGTAACCTACTACCTACAGTAGGACAACGAGTAGTTACAATGTTGCTGTCACTATGTAACCTACTACCTACAGTAGGACAACGAGTAGTTACAATGTTGCTGTCACTATGTAACCTACTACCTACAGTAGGACAACGAGTAGTTACAATGTTGCTGTCACTATGTAACCTACTACCTACAGTAGGACAACGAGTAGTTACAATGTTGCTGTCACTATGTAACCTACTACCTACAGTAGGACAACGAGTAGTTACAATGTTGCTGTCACTGTGTAACCTACTACCTACAGTAGGACAATGAGTAGTTACAATGTTGCTGTCACTATGTAACCTACTACCTACAGTAGGACAACGAGTAGTTACAATGTTGCTGTCACTATGTATTCTACTACCTACAGTAGGACAACGAGTAGTTACAATGTTGCTGTCACTATGTAACCTACTACCTACAGTAGGACAACGAGTAGTTACAATGTTGCTGTCACTATGTAACCTACTACCTACAGTAGGACAACGAGTAGTTACAATGTTGCTGTCACTATGTATTCTACTACCTACAGTAGGACAACGAGTAGTTACAATGTTGCTGTCACTATGTATTCTACTACCTACAGTAGGACAACGAGTAGTTACAATGTTGCTGTCACTATGTAACCTACTACCTACAGTAGGACAACGAGTAGTTACAATGTTGCTGTCACTATGTAACCTACTACCTACAGTAGGTAGTTACAATGTTGCTGTCACTATGTAACCTACTACCTACAGTAGGACAACGAGTAGTTACAATGTTGCTGTCACTATGTAACCTACTACCTACAGTAGGACAACGAGTAGTTACAATGTTGCTGTCACTATGTAACCTACTACCTACAGTAGGACAACGAGTAGTTACAATGTTGCTGTCACTATGTAACATACCTACAGTAGGACAACGAGTAGTTACAATGTTGCTGTCACTATGTAACATACCTACAGTAGGACAACGAGTAGTTACAATGTTGCTGTCACTATGTAACCTACTACCTACAGTAGGACAACGAGTAGTTACAATGTTGCTGTCACTATGTAACATACCTACAGTAGGACAACGAGTAGTTACAATGTTGCTGTCACTATGTAACCTACTACCTACAGTAGGACAACGAGTAGTTACAATGTTGCTGTCACTATGTATTCTACTACCTACAGTAGGACAAGTAGTTAGTTACAATGTTGCTGTCACTATGTTACTACTACCTACAGTAGGACAACGAGTAGTTACAATGTTGCTGTCACTATGTAACCTACTACCTACAGTAGGACAACGAGTAGTTACAATGTTGCTGTCACTATGTAACCTACTACCTACAGTAGGACAACGAGTAGTTACAATGTTGCTGTCACTATGTAACCTACTACCTACAGTAGGACAACGAGTAGTTACAATGTTGCTGTCACTATGTTACTACTACCTACAGTAGGACAACGAGTAGTTACAATGTTGCTGTCACTATGTAACCTACTACCTACAGTAGGACAACGAGTAGTTACAATGTTGCTGTCACTATGTAACCTACTACCTACAGTAGGACAACGAGTAGTTACAATGTTGCTGTCACTATGTAACATACCTACAGTAGGACAACGAGTAGTTACAATGTTGCTGTCACTATGTAACATACCTACAGTAGGACAACGAGTAGTTACAATGTTGCTGTCACTATGTAACCTACTACCTACAGTAGGACAACGAGTAGTTACAATGTTGCTGTCACTATGTAACATACCTACAGTAGGACAACGAGTAGTTACAATGTTGCTGTCACTATGTAACCTACTACCTACAGTAGGACAACGAGTAGTTACAATGTTGCTGTCACTATGTATTCTACTACCTACAGTAGGACAACGAGTAGTTACAATGTTGCTGTCACTATGTTACTACTACCTACAGTAGGACAACGAGTAGTTACAATGTTGCTGTCACTATGTAACCTACTACCTACAGTAGGACAACGAGTAGTTACAATGTTGCTGTCACTATGTAACCTACTACCTACAGTAGGACAACGAGTAGTTACAATGTTGCTGTCACTATGTAACCTACTACCTACAGTAGGACAACGAGTAGTTACAATGTTGCTGTCACTATGTAACCTACTACCTACAGTAGGACAACGAGTAGTTACAATGTTGCTGTCACTATGTATTCTACTACCTACAGTAGGACAACGAGTAGTTACAATGTTGCTGTCACTATGTAACCTACTACCTACAGTAGGACAACGAGTAGTTACAATGTTGCTGTCACTATGTTACTACTACCTACAGTAGGACAACGAGTAGTTACAATGTTGCTGTCACTATGTATTCTACTACCTACAGTAGGACAACGAGTAGTTACAATGTTGCTGTCACTATGTATTCTACTACCTACAGTAGGACAACGAGTAGTTACAATGTTGCTGTCACTATGTAACCTACTACCTACAGTAGGACAACGAGTAGTTACAATGTTGCTGTCACTATGTATTCTACTACCTACAGTAGGACAACGAGTAGTTACAATGTTGCTGTCACTATGTAACCTACTACCTACAGTAGGACAACGAGTAGTTACAATGTTGCTGTCACTATGTAACCTACTACCTACAGTAGGACAACGAGTAGTTACAATGTTGCTGTCACTATGTAACCTACTACCTACAGTAGGACAACGAGTAGTTACAATGTTGCTGTCACTATGTAACCTACCACCTACAGTAGGACAACGAGTAGTTACAATGTTGCTGTCACTATGTAACCTACTACCTACAGTAGGACAACGAGTAGTTACAATGTTGCTGTCACTATGTATTCTACTACCTACAGTAGGACAACGAGTAGTTACAATGTTGCTGTCACTATGTAACCTACTACCTACAGTAGGACAACGAGTAGTTACAATGTTGCTGTCACTATGTAACCTACTACCTACAGTAGGACAACGAGTAGTTACAATGTTGCTGTCACTATGTAACCTACTACCTACAGTAGGACAACGAGTAGTTACAATGTTGCTGTCACTATGTAACCTACTACCTACAGTAGGACAACGAGTAGTTACAATGTTGCTGTCACTATGTAACCTACTACCTACAGTAGGACAACGAGTAGTTACAATGTTGCTGTCACTATGTAACCTACTACCTACAGTAGGACAACGAGTAGTTACAATGTTGCTGTCACTATGTATTCTACTACCTACAGTAGGACAACGAGTAGTTACAATGTTGCTGTCACTATGTAACCTACTACCTACAGTAGGACAACGAGTAGTTACAATGTTGCTGTCACTATGTAACCTACTACCTACAGTAGGACAACGAGTAGTTACAATGTTGCTGTCACTATGTAACCTACTACCTACAGTAGGACAACGAGTAGTTACAATGTTGCTGTCACTATGTAACCTACTACCTACAGTAGGACAACGAGTAGTTACAATGTTGCTGTCACTATGTAACCTACTACCTACAGTAGGACAACGAGTAGTTACAATGTTGCTGTCACTATGTATTCTACCACCTACAGTAGGACAACGAGTAGTTACAATGTTGCTGTCACTATGTATTCTACCACCTACAGTAGGACAACGAGTTTCTGATTAATAATATCCCACCTGTTATCACACATGGCACGACCCCATAACTGTTACAATTACAATAGAAATAACACTTTTATATAACATATTTAATATATATTTTAATATTCCTGTAGAACTGTAAAACAGAGTAAGATTATTTGAGCTTTGGAAACAAGCGCTTTCATAAATGCATGGTGGGCCTCGTTATAAATGAGTGGGCCTCATTATAAATGGGTGGTGGGCCTCGTTATAAATGGGTGGGCCTTGTTCTAAATGCATGGTGGGCCTCGTTATAAATGGGTGGGCCTTGTTCTAAATGCATGGTGGGCCTCGTTATAAATGGGTGGGCCTCGTTATAAATGGGTGGGCCTTGTTCTAAATGCATGGTGGGCCTGGGCCTTGTTCTAAATGCATGGTGGGTTCTAAATGGGTGGGCCTCGTTATAAATGGGTGGGCCTCGTTCTAAATGCATGGTGGGCCTCGTTATAAATGGGTGGGCCTCGTTATAAATGGGTGGGCCTCGTTCTAAATGCATGGTGGGCCTCGTTATAAATGGGTGGGCCTTGTTCTAAATGCATGGTGGGCCTCGTTCTAAATGCATGGTGGGCCTCGTTATAAATGGGTGGGCCTTGTTCTAAATGCATGGTGGGCCTCGTTATAAATGGGTGGGCCTTGTTCTAAATGCATGGTGGGCCTTGTTCTAAATGCATGGTGGGCCTCGTTATAAATGGGTGGGCCTTGTTCTAAATGCATGGTGGGCCTCGTTATAAATGGGTGGGCCTTGTTCTAAATGCATGATGGGCCTGTTCTAAATGCATGGTGGGCCTCGTTATAAATGGGTGGGCCTCATTATAAATGCATGGTGGGCCTCGTTATAAATGGGTGGGCCTTGTTCTAAATGCATGGTGGGCCTCGTTATAAATGGGTGGGCCTTGTTCTAAATGCATGGTGGGCCTTGTTTATAAATGGGTGGGCCTTGTTCTAAATGCATGGTGGGCCTCGTTATAAATGGGTGGGCCTCGTTATAAATGGGTGGGCCTTGTTCTAAATGCATGGTGGGCCTCGTTCTAAATGGGTGGGCCTCGTTATAAATGGGTGGGCCTCGTTCTAAATGCATGGTGGGCCTCGTTATAAATGGGTGGGCCTCGTTATAAATGGGTGGGCCTCGTTCTAAATGCATGGTGGGCCTCGTTATAAATGGGTGGGCCTTGTTCTAAATGCATGGTGGGCCTCGTTCTAAATGCATGGTGGGCCTCGTTATAAATGGGTGGGCCTTGTTCTAAATGCATGGTGGGCCTCGTTATAAATGGGTGGGCCTTGTTCTAAATGCATGGTGGGCCTCGTTATAAATGGGTGGGCCTTGTTCTAAATGCATGGTGGGCCTCGTTATAAATGGGTGGGCCTCGTTATAAATGGGTGGGCCTTGTTCTAAATGCATGGTGGGCCTCTAAATGCATGGTGGGCCTCTAAATGGGTGGGCCTCGTTTATAAATGCATGGTGGGCCTCGTTATAAATGGGTGGGCCTTGTTCTAAATGCATGGTGGGCCTCGTTATAAATGGGTGGGCCTTGTTCTAAATGCATGGTGGGCCTCGTTATAAATGGGTGGGCCTCGTTATAAATGGGTGGGCCTTGTTCTAAATGCATGGTGGGCCTCGTTCTAAATGGGTGGGCCTCGTTATAAATGGGTGGGCCTCGTTCTAAATAAATGCATGGTGGGCCTCGTTATAAATGGGTGGGCCTCGTTATAAATGCATGGTGGGCCTCGTTATAAATGGGTGGGCCTCATTATAAATGCATGGTGGGCCTCGTTATAAATGGGTGGGCCTTGTTCTAAATGCATGGTGGGCCTCGTTATAAATGGGTGGGCCTTGTTCTAAATGCATGGTGGGCCTCGTTATAAATGGGTGGGCCTCGTTATAAATGGGTGGGCCTTGTTCTAAATGCATGGTGGGCCTCGTTCTAAATGGGTGGGCCTCGTTATAAATGGGTGGGCCTCGTTCTAAATGCATGGTGGGCCTCGTTATAAATGGGTGGGGGCCTCGTTATAAATGGGTGGGCCTCGTTCTAAATGCATGGTGGGCCTCGTTATAAATGGGTGCATGGTGGGCCTTGTTCTAAATGCATGGTGGGCCTGTTCTAAATGCATGGTGGGCCTTATAAATGGGTGGGCCTTGTTCTAAATGCATGGTGGGCCTCGTTATAAATGGGTGGGCCTTGTTCTAAATGCATGGTGGGCCTTGTTCTAAATGCATGGTGGGCCTCGTTATAAATGGGTGGGCCTTGTTCTAAATGCATGGTGGGCCTCGTTATAAATGGGTGGGCCTTGTTCTAAATGCATGGTGGGCCTCGTTCTAAATGCATGGTGGGCCTCGTTATAAATGGGTGGGCCTCATTATAAATGCATGGTGGGCCTCGTTATAAATGGGTGGGCCTTGTTCTAAATGCATGGTGGGCCTGTTATAAATGGGTGGGCCTTGTTCTAAATGCATGGTGGGCCTCGTTATAAATGGGTGGGCCTTGTTCTAAATGCATGGTGGGCCTCGTTATAAATGGGTGGGCCTTGTTATAAATGGGTGGGCCTTGTTCTAAATGCATGGTGGGCCTCGTTCTAAATGGGTGGGCCTCGTTATAAATGGGTGGGCCTCGTTCTAAATGCATGGTGGGCCTCGTTATAAATGGGTGGGCCTCGTTATAAATGGGTGGGCCTCGTTCTAAATGCATGGTGGGCCTCGTTATAAATGGGTGGGCCTTGTTCTAAATGCATGGTGGGCCTTGTTCTAAATGCATGGTGGGCCTCGTTATAAATGGGTGGGCCTTGTTCTAAATGCCTTGTTCTAAATGGTGGGCCTTGTTATAAATGGGTGGGCCTTGTTCTAAATGCATGGTGGGCCTTGTTCTAAATGCATGGTGGGCCTCGTTATAAATGGGTGGGCCTTGTTCTAAATGCATGGTGGGCCTCGTTCTAAATGCATGGTGGGCCTTGTTCTAAATGCATGGTGGGCCTCGTTCTAAATGCATGGTGGGCCTCGTTATAAATGGGTGGGCCTCATTATAAATGCATGGTGGGCCTCGTTATAAATGGGTGGGCCTTGTTCTAAATGCATGGTGGGCCTTGTTCTAAATGCATGGTGGGCCTCGTTATAAATGGGTGGGCCTTGTTCTAAATGCATGGTGGGCCTCGTTATAAATGGGTGGGCCTTGTTCTAAATGCATGGTGGGCCTCGTTCTAAATGCATGGTGGGCCTCGTTATAAATGGGTGGGCCTCATTATAAATGCTTGGTGGGCCTCGTTATAAATGCATGGTGGGCCTCGTTATAAATGCATGGTGGGCCTCGTTATAAATGCATGGTGGGCCTCGTTATAAATGCATGGTGGGCCTCGTTATAAATGCATGGTGGGCCTCGTTATAAATGCATGGTGGGCCTCGTTATAAATGCATGGTGGGCCTGGGTGTTCTAAATGCATGGTGGGCCTTGTTCTAAATGCATGGTGGGCCTAAATGTTATAAATGGGTGGGCCTTGTTCTAAATGCATGGTGGGCCTCGTTATAAATGGGTGGGCCTTGTTCTAAATGCATGGTGGGCCTCGTTCTAAATGCATGGTGGGCCTCGTTATAAATGGGTGGGCCTCATTATAAATGCATGGTGGGCCTCGTTATAAATGGGTGGGCCTTGTTCTAAATGCATGGTGGGCCTCGTTATAAATGCATGGTGGGCCTCGTTATAAATGCACGGTGGGCCTGGTTATAAATGCTTGGTGGGCCTCGTTATAAATGCATGGTGGGCCTCGTTATAAATGCATGGTGGGCCTCGTTATAAATGCATGGTGGGCCTCGTTATAAATGCAAGGTGGGCCTCGTTATAAATGCATGGTGGGCCTCGTTATAAATGCATGGTGGGCCTCGTTATAAATGCACGGTGGGCCTGGTTATAAATGCTTGGTGGGCCTCGTTATAAATGCATGGTGGGCCTCGTTATAAATGCATGGTGGGCCTCGTTATAAATGGGTGGGCCTCGTCATAAATGCATGGTGGGCCTCGTTATAAATGCAAGGTGGGCCTCGTTATAAATGCATGGTGGGCCTCGTTATAAATGCATGGTGGGCCTCGTTATAAATGCATGGTGGGCCTCGTTATAAATGCATGGTAGGCCTCGTTATAAATGCATGGTGGGCCTCGTTATAAATGCATGACGGCCTCGTTATAAATGCATGGTGGGCCTCGTTATAAATGGGTGGGCCTCGTTATAAATGGGTGGGCCTCGTTTCGCTGGAGCAGTGTAAAATAAATCAAAATCAAATCAAATCAAATCAAATAAGCTCTATGTCAATGACCCAGCCTTAACGAATTTCGTTTATTTACATATTGAATGTGATTGTCCAACATGTATTTATTTTGTAGAGTGACCTCTTTCCTCTGCTGTGGTGCTGCATTGCAGTCAGCGATGTTTTCTCTCGGTAGCTGTCCATGGTCCTGAAATCAAATCATGTGAGTCTGCTTGGACACCAGCCTGATCTCCAGCCTCTGGTAACTATCTAGTGACTTCTCATGAGAGGCTGATGAGGTGACACTGATTCTTCCAGTCCCTGGTTCCATCCCTGACCAGCGCAGATTTGGACTCGTGTGAAAAAAGTTTGCCGCAAAAAAACAGAAGGCTGCATCGTTTTGCTTGGAATCGACAAGCCTTGGTCTCCACTCTCTCCCCATTCCCCATCTTCCTATTGTAGTTAGCCACCGAAAACGTTCGTCGCCCCTCATCTCTTGGTAAATTCCCCTCCTTATCCTGATGTGGCCCAGCCTGCACTAACATATCCCGTAAAGATCCATTCCTATATTTTGTCCACTCACCGGGATCTTCTATGTTTTTTTGTCTGGGAGTCGGATTTAGCAGCAGCACCACCACTGTCACCTGGGACCGGGAGCGAGGAATCTGAGTCTGGGTCCTACCAAGGATCGTGTGAGTGAACTTCGGGAGAAGGGGGAATGGGGTGGGGGAGGGAGGGAACTGTAGCAACACTATGAGCTGGTGGCTGGGCGCCGCGGGCTGTGTAGTGACCGAACAGGGGCGACGGAGGGCGGCAGACAATTGTCAAAATATCGTCTCAAATTCAGGTGCTGCCATAGGCGACGGTCTAATGGGAGGACTGGCCCTGATCCCGTCTGTAAACCCACAATGAGGACATCAAGTAAGTTTTCATAAATCATTGGGTTCCGTTCAAGAAGAAACGTCAGAGTCGTCTGAAGTGGAGGCATTAATTCATGTTGACATTTACAACATAACATGCTTGGACATTTCATCATTAAGACCTTTAGGGAATAATGTCTGGAGGGTGAAAATCCCAAAACATTCTCATTAGATAGATCCGTGTTATATCACCTCCCCTGTCTGATATCTTGACTTTCTCTCTGTCACACAACCTAAAGGTAGAAATGTCATGTTTTAGGTCTTTACAATGTACTGCGACTGGATAATCCCGGTCTTTACTCCTGATTTAACTTTTATAATTCTCTGAGATAACGAGAGGTTTTACCTACATAACACAGTCCACATGGACATTTAATCGTGTATATAACATGGGTGGTGTTTACCTACATAACACAGCCCACATGGACATTTAATAATGTAGATAACATGGGTGGTGTTTACCTAAATAACACAGCCCACATGGACATTTAATCATGTAGATAACATGGGTGGTGTTTACCTACATAACACAGCCCACATGGACATTTAATTATGTAGATAACATGGGTGGTGGAGCAGAGTGGCAGAAACAGACCTCTCCTATATACAATCAGTGGTGGGTTGTTAAATTGACCCGACCCCTCCTATATAGTATGTGGTGGGTTGTTAAATTGACCCGACCTCTCCTATATACAATCAGTGGTGGGTTGTTAAATTGACCCGACCTCTCCTATATACAATCAGTGGTGGGTTGTTAAATTGACCCGACCTCTCCTATATAGTATGTGGTGGGTTGTTAAATTGACCCGACCTCTCCTATATAGTATGTGGTGGGTTGTTAAAATCAGCTGGCAGAACTGGGTCTGATAAAACATGACAACGGTTCTAAGGAGTTTTCTGTCTGTCTGTCATTCTGTCTGTGTATCTGTCTGTCTGTCATTCTGTCTGTGTATCTGTCTGTCTGTCTGTGTATCTGTCTGTCATTCTGTCTGTGTATCTGTCTGTCTGTCATTCTGTCTGTGTATCTGTCTGTCTGTCATTCTGTCTGTGTATCTGTCTGTCTGTGTATCTGTCGGTCTGTCATTCTGTCTGTGTATCTGTCTGTCTGTCATTCTGTCTGTCTGTCATTCTGTCGGTCTGTCATTCTGTCTGTGTATCTGTAGGTCTGTCATTCTGTCTGTGTATCTGTCTGTCTGTGTATCTGTCTGTTTGTCATTCTGTCTGTCTGTCATTCTGTCTGTGTATCTGTCTGTCTGTGTATCAGTCTGTCTGTCATTCTGTCTGTGTATCTGTCTGTCTGTCATTCTGTCTGTGTATCTGTCTGCCTGTATCTGTCTGTCTGTCATTCTGTCGGTCTGTCATTCTGTCTGTCTGTCATTCTGTCTGTGTATCTGTCTGTCATTCTGGCTGTGTATCTGTCTGTCTGTCATTCTGTCTGTGTATCTGTCTGTCTGTCATTCTGTCTGTGTATCTGTCTGTCAGTCATTCTGTCTGTGTATCTGTCTGTATGTCATTCTGTCTGTGTAGCTGTCTGTCTGTCATTCTGTCTGTGTGACTCTGTCTAGATTTAGGTTCCCAAGGAAGGTAGTCCTGATAGCCCTCAAACCCATCTGGATCTTGACACTCTGAACACGCGTTCTGCATCATATCTCTTACACCAGATAAGATATGTTTTGTATTTTGTAAAAGGGTATTTTCTTTTTTTTTGCTGCAACAACTGAAAAACCTGCTTGGAAGGAAATACTGCTGTGAAACCTACAGGAGCCGTATCTTAATTTGATCATCCTGTTGTTGTAGGACTTTTCCTACACAGAATGAAATGCTAATTTGTAATGTATTCCAGGTTCAAAAGGCTTCTGAAGTTTGTATTTTCTTCTTTATAATGTCAGACTTTTTTTTGACCAAACTATTTTTTAACCCCCCCTACAAAAAATGTCCATTAATTAAAAACAACATAACAATTTCCTGTTGCTGCAGGATCATTTCTGTTGTGTGAAACTTTCTAAAATGAATATATGACATATCTCTCTCTCTCTGCCTCCATCTCTCTATATCTGTCTCCATCTCTCGCTTTCTTTGCTTCTCTCTCTCTCTTTGCCTCTAACTCTGCATCACTCTCTCTCTACCTCCTTTGCTCTCTGCCTCGCTCTCTCTCTGCCTCCCTCTCTCTCTCTCTCTCTCTCTATTTATCTCTTCCTCTCTCTCTATCTCTGCCTCTCTCTTTATCTCCGCCTCTCTCTATCTCTGCCTCTCTCTTTATCTCTGCCTCTCTCTCTCTCTGCCTCTCTCTCTCTCTATTTATCTCTTCCTCTCTCTCTATCTCTGCCTCTCTTTATCTCTGCCTCTCTCTCTCTCTGCCTATCTCTCTCTCTATTTATCTCTGCCTCTCTTTATCTCAGCCACTCTCTCTCTGCCTCCCTCTCTCTCTCTCTATCTATCTACCTCTGCCTCCCTCACTCTCTGCCTCCCTCTCTGTCTCTCTATCTCTGCCTCCCTCTCTCTCTCTATCTACCTCTGCCTCCCTCACTCTCTGCCTCCCTCTCTGTCTCTCTATCTCTGACTCCCTCTCTCTCTCTCTCTCTCTCATCCAAGGTCTTTTTTTCTATACACTACTAAAGTGACACGTCATTTTCCAGGAAGTAGCCTTGTAGTTTTTGTAGTCTTTCTGAATAGTCTTCAAGGGGTAAAAACGCATCGCAATGGTCTTCAAGCCAAATAATCCATAAAAGGAATCTAGGCAGAGGTAAATTCATCCAAAACAAAATAAGTATTTTATATATATATATATATATATATATATATATAAAATATATTTATCAATCAATCAATCAATCAAAACCTGTCCTGTCCACAGAGGTCATGGATTGGAGGTTTGAAAACTGAAACAAGGCTGACCCCTGCTGGTGAGATGATTTGAGAACACTGCTTGAAAATCCTTTTTTAAATTATTTAACCTTTATTTAACTTGGCAAGTCAGTAAAGAACAAATTCTAATTTCCAATGACGGCCTAACCCGGCCACACCTGGACGATGCTGGACCAATAGTGCGCCGCCCTATGGGTGATGTATGTTTAGAGACATAGTAGCTTCTTGACCAGCTCCAGGTATGTTTAGAGACATGGTAGCTTCTAGACCAGCTCCAGGTATGTTTAGAGACATGGTAGCTTCTTGACCAGCTCCAGGTATGTTTAGAGACATGGTAGCTTCTTGACCAGCTCCAGGTATGTTTAGAGACATGGTAGCTTCTTGACCAGCTCCAGGTATGTTTAGAGACATGGTAGCTAGCTGGTATGCTGGACTGGTTGGACACATAGTCATGGCAAAGTTTGAATGAATAACTGACAACTAAAATAGTGCTTTCAATCGTTTATATTTTTAGCTCAAATAACGTGGTTTAATGTTGAATTGGAACATTTTGGAGTCACTTGGTTACATTTAAACACCATGAGAATAAAACACCAGACTCTCACAGGCTTCATTCATTATAGATGTTTATTCCTTCAGATGGGAAGAAGATGGAGACATACAGTGATAGAATTACATTCAGAACATATAATAGTATCTCCATGGTAACAGTGATAGAATTACATTCAGAACATATAATAGTATCTCTATGGTAACAGTGATAGAATTACATTCAGAACATATAATAGTATCTCTATGGTAACAGTGATACAATTACATGCAGGACATATAATAGTATCTCTATGGTAACAGTGATAGAATTACATTCAGAACATATAATAGTATCTCCATGGTAACAGTGATAGAATTACATTCAGAACATATAATAGTATCTCTGTGGTAACAGTGATAGAATTACATTCAGAACATATAATAGTATCTCTATGGTAACAGTGATATAATTACATTCAGGACATATAATAGTATCTCCATGGTAACAGTGATAGAAATACATTCAGAACATATAATAGTATCTCCATGGTAAATATGTGTTTTAGAGTTGTCTGTGTTACCACTGGACCAAACTCTGGGACTGTGTCACCTACAAAGAGACACATTTACAATCCTCATCACATGTCATCAACCCTTTCCCGCTAATATCCCCACTTCCTATCTCCCTCTCTCTGCTCTTCTCTCTCTCTTTCTGAGAAGAACCTCTTGGACACTGATCTGGGAACACCTGGACATCACCACCTGGGTAGTGCTGCTTCAACATGTTATACAGCTCTGACAAGGTATGGGGGTTCAATACTTGTTTGTTTGTTTCCTCTTGGTTCTCACCCCAGTGTGCTTTGGCCATCCACTCTTTCTTCTTGCTGTTGTAACAGCAGTAGGCTGTCCACAGGAGATCTGGGATGTTCACTCGGTTGTTCAGTTTGTTGTTGACACTGGGAACTGCTCCAGTCAACACATAGGCCTTGGGTTGACCATTATTATCAAGGCATTGCTTCAGGAGTATCTTTCTAACCGTACACTCCATCTTTCCCCAGCTACCTTCATTAAATGTCTTTACTTGAGGAACAGCATTTGTCAGGGTAAAGGTGGAGTCCTGATTTACAGGTTGGTGAGCAAAAGATTTAGGAAACAAGTGACCTTTGTTCACCTTCTTGTCTTTACCGTATTCATCATAATCCTGATTGACAGCCTGGTGTGTATAAATGACCCCTTGTTTCTCCAGACCCATAACTGGTTCAATTCCTCCGTCCAGCTGTAGGAACAATATTCATCATTATTCACTGAACTGACCTGTATATTAGACCTGTATATCAGACCTGTATAATAGACCTGTGTATTAGACCTGTATATTAGACCTGTATATTAGACCTGTATATTAGACCTGTATATTAGACCTGTATATTAGACCTGTATATTAGACCTGTAGATTAGACCTGTAGATTAGACCTGACCTGTATATTAGACCTGTATATTAGACCTGTATATTCGACCTGTATATAAGACCTGTATATTCGACCTGTATATAAGACCTGTATATCAGACCTGTATATTAGACCTTTATATTAGACCTGACCTGTATATGAGACCTGTATAGTAGACCTGTATATTAGACCTGTATATTAGACCTGTATATTAGACCTGTATATCAGACCTGTATATTAGACCTGTATATTCGACCTGTATATTAGACCTGTATATTAGACCTGTATATCAGACCTGTATATTAGACCTGTATATTAGACCTGTATATAAGACCTGTATATCAGACCTGTATATTAGACCTTTATATTAGACCTGACCTGTATATGAGACCTGTATAGTAGACCTGTATATTAGACCTGTGTATTAGACCTGTATATTAGACCTGTATATTAGACCTGTATATTAGACCTGTATATCAGACCTGTATATTAGACCTGTATATTCGACCTGTATATAAGACCTGTATATCAGACCTGTATATTAGACCTTTATATTAGACCTGACCTGTATATGAGACCTGTATAGTAGACCTGTATATTAGACCTGACCTGTATATTAGACCTGACCTGTATATTAGACCTGTATATCAGACCTGTATAATAGACCTGTATATTAGACCTGTATATTAGACCTGTATATTAGACCTGACCTGTATATTAGACCTGACCTGTATATTAGACCTGACCTGTATATTAGACCTGTATATTAGACCTGTATATTAGACCTGACCTGTATATTAGACCTGTATATTAGACCTGTATATTAGACCTGTATATTAGACCTGATCTGTATAGTAGACCTGTATAGTAGACCTGTATAGTAGACCTGTATATTAGACCTGTATAGTAGACCTGTATATCAGACCTGACCTGTATATTAGACCTGACCTGTATATTAGACCTGTATATTAGACCTGTATATTAGACCTGTGTATCAGACCTGTATATTAGACCTGACCTGTATATTAGACCTGTATATTAGACCTGTATATCAGACCTGTATATCAGACCTGTATATTAGACCTGTATATCAGACCTGTATAGTAGACCTGTATATTAGACCTGTATAGTAGACCTGTATATTAGACCTGTATATTAGACCTGTATAGTAGACCTGTATAGTAGACCTGTATAGTAGACCTGTATATCAGACCTGTATATCAGACCTGTATATTAGACCTGTATAGTAGACCTGTATATTTGACCTGACCTGTATATCAGACCTGTATAGTAGACCTGTATAGTAGACCTGTATATTAGACCTGTATATTAGACCTGTATAGTAGACCTGTATAGTAGACCTGTATAGTAGACCTGTATAGTAGACCTGTATATTAGACCTGTATATTAGACCTGTATAGTAGACCTGTATAGTAGACCTGTATAGTAGACCTGTATAGTAGACCTGTATAGTTGACCTGTATAGTAGACCTGTATAGTAGACCTGTATAGTTGACCTGTATAGTAGACCTGTATAGTAGACCTGTATAGTAGACCTGTATAGTAGACCTGTATAGTAGACCTGTATAGTAGACCTGTATATTACTGTGCATCCTGAAAGTATTCAAACCCTTTGACTTTTTCCACATTTGTTACGTTACAGACTAATTCTAAAATTGATTAAATTATACTTTTCCCTCATCAATCTACACACAATCTACACACACACCATAATGACAAAGCAAAACCAGGGTCTGAATACTCATGTAAATAAAGGTATTTCTGTTTATTATTTTAGAAACTATCCCTTTAAGGAATGAAACAGACATGTAATCTTGCTAGACAGACAGTAGTAATTGTCTATTGAAAGTTATTGTTCAACCTTGGCATGAAATGTCGATTTGAAAAGATGTTTAAATTACCTGAGGTTCAATCATCCATGTATCTGGTCTTGTCCCTCTCGGTCCGACCCCAGTGAAGGTGTAGGCTGAGAACACAGGGATCATGTTGGTCGTGTCGTAGAGAGTTGCAAACATGTAGGTTTTCTTGTACTTCTGGCAAATCGGCTTGTAGCGGTTCTGGTTCTGGACTGTCCCACCAACCAAAATACCTGGGAGATTTGGAGTTGTCCCCTCCAGGAAGAACGTCTCACAGTCTGTAACATCACTGAACCTCTCTACTACATGAGAGAGAGCAGGAGGAAGGAGAGAGAGGAGGAGGAGAGTAGAGAGATGACTCAATACCCCCATCATCACCTGAAGACTGTACACCACAGAGACAAAGATGAAGTTACAGAGACCAGTTGGTAGACTGGAGACTGCTGAGCTGAGTCAGGACAGACTGCTTTAAATAGTTATTAGAGACCAGTTGGTAGACTGGAGACTGTTGAGCTGAATCAAGACAGACTGCTTTAAATAGGTTTTCAGAGACTCCTCCTTCAGGTGTCAAAACAGACAGGGTTGATTTGCATAAACTCCTCTGTACGTTTCCATGGAAAATGCTTTAACTAATGAAATGTGACTCCCCTCCTGTAGGTCTATTCCATGGGACTGTATGGTGATCAGACCCCTGGGCCTTTTCACAAGAACCACCACAGACATTTTCATTGACTTCATCTGAATTAAACATTTGCCCTAAATCTGCCATTGAGAAGGTCATGTCTTGACTTTTCCTAGATAAGTGTTTTAAAGAAATGAGGAGACTTGGGTATTTGTTTTTGGATCGAAGCTGTAGAGATCATTCAGGAATTGATCTTCTCTCTAATTCATCATTAAATGACCGGTTATGATGGTGCATTCATCAGCTGTACAGTTGCAAGCTGTTATTTTTGCGTTTTGGACCAAAGTGAACTTTTAACACATTGACTTTGTTTGAACATGATTTCATAAACAAAAGGATGACAAGTCATGTTGAATGTTTTTAACCTCCTGCCCTTCCTTCTACTGACGGTTGTCTGGCCAACTGATTATCAAATTCCCCAGGTGAACCTTGACTTGTCAGTTTAATGCAGAATGAATGTACACTCTCTGTTCTCCTCGATGCTGAACCCGGATGTAGTGACTGTCTACACTGAGAGTTTTTCTTCCTCTCTCATGATCTATCAATGCCTCAGGATGTCACTGATTAAATATTATCTAACTGAATGAGGAACTCTTCTGGAACTCTTCTGTCATGATTTCTGGGAGAAGGTGTGTCTGAAGTAAACAGAGCACCCGGCCTGCAAGCAGTCAACTTCCTTTTCATTTTGTTTATTACATTGACCAGATCAACATGTACTTGTTAAATGAGTCCTGTCTGGCATAATCATCTGACGCCATCTTAGTTGCCTAGTGGGTAGAGTGTCCACCCTGATAGGGGATTGGGGTTTGATCCCTGGTTGAGTCATACCAAAGACTGTAAAAAATGGGACCAGATGTGTCTCTGCTTGGCACTCAGCATTAAGGAGATGATGGAGTACAAGGCCTTCTAACAGACTATCTTCCTGTCCAGTACTGGTACATCACGCTGCTCCTTGCTACAGAAACAAGAGGCTCTTGTCCTTTGGGTCGTTCTGGTTTCAGACAAGACTTACTCAAGTAGTCAGTTGACAATTAAAATGACATTTCACTCATTTTGTTTCCAAAAGAAACAGGTAAATGTTGATCTTGTGAATTTGATGAATGAACTGAAATAAAATTGTAATAAAATAAGTTAAATGGTGAATTGAGGATTGTCTTTCGGGAGAAAGAAAAAACAGACACAAAATACAAAAACACAATTCAGGAGCCGTGTTGAAAATGTTGTGAAATGTCATCTACTATTTCCATGGAATAGCAGCACCGAGGTTACGGTTGCTGAGTTCACATTCATTAATATTCCACAAGGCCTCTGACACAAAAACTCAAAGAACTCCAAATGTTTAGTATGATGTCTCATAAAGGCCTTACCTACATTACAGATATGTTTACATCTGAATGAAACTTAGGCAGATGTGTCCAACTGAATGAAATGGAGGAAGATGTGTCCTACTGAATGAAATGGAGGAAGATGTGTCCAACTGAATGAAATGGAGGAAGATGTGTCCTACTGAATGAAATGGAGGAAGATGTGTCCAACTGAATGAAATGGAGGAAGATGTGTCCTACTGAATGAAATGGAGGAAGATGTGTCCAACTGAATGAAAAGGAGGAAGATGTGTCCAACTGAAGGAAATGGAGGAAGATGTGTCCTACTGAATGAAATGGAGGAAGATGTGTCCAACTGAATGAAATGGAGGAAGATGTGTCCAACTGAATGAAATGGAGGAAGATGTGTCCAACTGAATGAAATGGAGGAAGATGTGTCCAACTGAATGAAATGGAGGAAGATGTGTCCAACTGAATGAAATGGAGGAAGATGTGTCCAACTGAATGAAATGGAGGAAGATGTGTCCTACTGAATGAAACGGAGGAAGATGTGTCCAACTGAATGAAATGGAGGAAGATGTGTCCTACTGAATGAAACGGAGGAAGATGTGTCCAACTGAATGAAATGGAGGAAGATGTGTCCTACTGAATGAAACGGAGGAAGATGTGTCCTACTGAATGAAATGGAGGAAGATGTGTCCAACTGAATGAAATGGAGGAAGATGTGTCCAACTGAATGAAATGGAGGAAGATGTGTCCTACTGAATGAAATGGAGGAAGATGTGTCCTACTGAATGAAATGGAGGAAGATGTGTCCTACTGAATGAAATGGAGGAAGATGTGTCCTACTGATTGAAATGGAGGAAGATGTGTCCTACTGAATGAAATGGAGGAAGATGTGTCCTACTGAATGAAACGGAGGAAGATGTGTCCAACTGAATGAAACGGAGGAAGATGTGTCCAACTTGATGTATTGTGCTCTGACCACTGCTGAGTTTGTTTCCAGTAACTGAAGTAGGTCACAGTGAGAGTTGACACAAGGCTGTGTATGTTAGAGTTAGAAAATGTGGATCCTAACAACACTGTGGTCAGAGCAGCACTGGGCTGTTTAACACCTCAGACTCAGCAGCTGTAGATTCTTCAGTTGAGGCCTTTTCTCAGTGAGAGTAGAGGAGACTGGGGAACAGACTAACACTGGGCTGTTTAACACCTCAGACTCAGCAGCTGTAGATTCTTCAGTTGAGGCCTTTTCTCAGTGAGAGTAGAGGAGACTGAGGTCATTTCTGGACAATATTTCAGCAAGTAAAATGATGGTTCTACTTTAGAATGTGGAACACACAGCCAATAGGGATGTTTGATTGTTACACATGATAAATAGTTACACCTGTTCCACATACAGAGGAGTTTATCCAACCCTCCTTGTCCAGTCTTGACCACTAATTATACCAGACAGGACTCATCTTCATAGAGAGGAGTTTATCCAACCCTCCTTGTCCAGTCTTGACCACTAATTATACCAGACAGGACTCATCTTCATAGAGAGGAGTTTATCCAACACTCCTTGTCCAGTCTTGACCACTAATTATACCGGACAGGACTCATCTTCATAGAGAGGAGTTTATCCAACCCTCCTTGTCTAGTCTTGACCACTAATTATACCAGACAGGACTCATCTTCATAGAGAGGAGTTTATCCAACCCTCCTTGTCCAGTCTTGACCACTAATTATACCAGACAGGACTCATCTTCATAGAGAGGAGTTTATCCAACCCTCCTTGTCCAGTCTTGACCACTAATTATACCAGACAGGACTCATCTTCATAGAGAGGAGTTTATCCAACCCTGCTTGTCCAGTCTTGACCTCTAATTATACCAGACAGGACTCATCTTCATATAGAGGAGTTGATCCAACCCTCCTTGTCCAGTCTTGACCACTAACTATACCAGACAGGACTAACTCTAGGCCAGTTCCTCTGTTGACCTCAGACACACCTTCTTCCACATGTCATCACAGAAAGGTTCATCATTCAGTTAAATAATGTTTACCCAGTGGCATCCTGAGACATTGATACATCATGAGAGAAGAAAATATTAAATTGCCATTTCTAAGCTGCTCATCTATTATGTAAAAACTCACCCCATCACATTCAGAGGCAGAACTTGGAGACAGGAAGGACATCACCCTCTTCTGGTCTTCAACCCACTGGGGCAAGTTCAGAAGACTAGGGTGGATACAAGAGGGCCTGGGGTAGATCACCAGGGACAGGGGCCAAACATGAGGCAGGAGGTACCTGTTTGTCCAAGGGTTCATACCTAATACATACAGAGAATAAATAAGTGACAGCTACAGTACTAAGCATTCTCAGCACCATGAGAGCAGACCTACAGCATGACAGGTAAGTGACAGCTACAGTAGTAAGCATTCTCAGCACCATGAGAGCAGACCTACAGCATGACAGGTAAGTGACAGATACAGTACTAAGCATTCTCAACACCATGAGAGCAGACCTACAGCATGACAGGTAAGTGACAGCTACAAGTGACAGCTACAGTACTAAGCATTCTCAACACCATGAGAGCAGACCTACAGCATGACAGGTAAGTGACAGCTACAGTAGTAAGTATTCTCAGCACCATGAGAGCAGACCTACAGCATGACAGGTAAGTGACAGATACTAGATTTAGTTGTGTAACTAAAGGACAAAGAATGCATAGGCCTTTATGACAGATACAGGAAGGGAGTGTCATAATGGAAGGGGTTTCATCTGTAAAAAGTCCACACTGCATTTATGGAAAGTTGTGTATCATTCAATACATGGACAAATAGTATGATTAACACAATGCACATCTTCCATTAGTGTAAAGTATTCATGCTTGCAGAATGTCGAGGGAACAGAATAGCCGACCTAACATTGCAGAACCATATTCATGTGTAGATTGAAATGCAAGGCAGATATCGCGATTATCACACCATTAAACTAGATCACATAATACATGTATTAGCTAATCCATGACTGATACATGTTGAATAAAACTGTGTTAAACACTGGAACCGAAAATAAACTACTGTCCAGTAGCATGTTAAAGTTACTGAACTGTAGCCTGCATCACCTTCACACGATTTCACCACTTCACAGACGTCTTACAACATACAACAACGCACAAATATAAGAGATAGTATATATTAAAATAGATACGATTGTAAAAATAGTATTGAAAATGCAGACAAGTGGCCGCTGATTGTCCCGGTAGTTACCGATACCAAACCAATACTACGGGCATCACAGGTAGATGACTGCAGAGATACCGAACCAATACTACGGGCATCACAGGTAGATGACTGCAGAGATACCGAACCAATACTACGGGCATCACAGGTAGATGACTGCAGAGATACCGAACCAATACTACGGGCATCACAGGTAGATGACTGCAGAGATACCGAACCAATACTACGGGCATCACAGGTAGATGACTGCAGAGATACCGAACCAATACTACGGGCATCACAGGTAGATGACTGCAGAGATACCGAACCAATACTACGGGCATCACAGGTAGAGGTAGATGACTGCAGAGATACCGAACCAATACTACGGGCATCATAGGTAGATGACTGCAGAGATACCGAACCAATACTACGGGCATCATAGGTAGATGACTGCATCAGATGACTGCAGAGACCGAACCAATACTACGGGCATCACAGGTAGATGACTGCAGAGATACCGAACCAATACTACGGGCATCACAGGTAGATGACTGCAGAGATACCGAACCAATACTACGGGCATCACAGGTAGATGACTGCAGAGATGACTGCCGAACCAATACTACGGGCATCACAGGTAGATGACTGCAGAGATACCGAACCAATACTACGGGCATCACAGGTAGATGACTGCAGAGATACCGAACCAATACTACGGGCATCACAGGTAGATGACTGCAGAGATACCGAACCAATACTACGGGCATCACAGGTAGATGACTGCAGAGATACCGAACCAATACTACGGGCATCACAGGTAGATGACTGCAGAGATACCGAACCAATACTACGGGCATCACAGGTAGATGACTGCAGAGATACCGAACCAATACTACGGGCATCACAGGTAGATGACTGCAGAGATACCGAACCAATACTACGGGCATCACAGGTAGATGACTGCAGAGATACCGAACCAATACTACGGGCATCACAGGTAGATGACTGCAGAGATACCGAACCACGGGCATACAGGTACGGGCATCACAGGTAGATGACTGCAGAGATACCGAACCAATACTACGGGCATCACAGGTAGATGACTGCAGAGAGATACCGAACCAATACTACGGGCATCACAGGTAGATGACTGCAGAGATACCGCAACCAATACTACGGGCATCACAGGTAGATGACTGCAGAGATACCGAACCAATACTACGGGCATCACAGGTAGATGACTGCAGAGATAGAACTGTATAATGTTTTCAATTCACTTTTCCATTCTTCTTATAACTCCACAGATATATCAATAAGATATACAATCCATTTCATTCAACCTTATAAAAGATACTTCCTCTGTAAACTCTCCGTTTGATGTAAACAACGATCCGATGAAGGGAAAGTGTCTTCTTCTTCTGTGGGTTTTATGGCGGACTACACACAAAAAGGTGCTTTGCTGCCACCAACTGGACGTTTGATACACAAAAAAATCAATAAAAATATATACAGTGGGGCAAAAAAGTATTTAGAAAGAAAATCACATTGTAGGATTTTTAATGAATTTATTTGCTAATTAAATAACTACTTTTTTGCCCCACTGTAACTCCAAACATAAATGTGATACTAAAGTGATACTAAAGTGATACTAAATTAATCCATCCACCCTAATAAAATAGTACATTATCAAAACAAACAAAACTCACACTTCTTCCTTCTTTTAGTTCTCTACATGTCCCTTCTCGGGTTCTAGGATCTGAGAGGATGGTACGGTTCTAGGACCTGAGAGGGTGGTACGGTTCTAGGACCTGAGAGGGTGGTACGGTTCTAGGACCTGAGAGGGTGGTACGGTTCTAGGACCTGAGAGGGTGGTACAGCTCTAGGACCTGAGAGGGTGGTACGGTTCTAGGACCTGAGAGGATGGTACGGTTCTAGGACCTGAGAGGGTGGTACGGTTCTAGGATCTGAGAGGATGGTACGGTTCTAGGACCTGAGAGGGTGGTACGGTTCTAGGATCTGAGAGGATGGTACGGTTCTAGGACCTGAGAGGGTGGTACGGTTCTAGGACCTGAGAGGGTGGTACGGTTCTAGGATCTGAGAGGGTGGTACAGCTCTAGGACCTGAGAGGGTGGTACGGTTCTAGGATCTGAGAGGGTGGTACAGCTCTAGGACCTGAGAGGGTGGTACGGTTCTAGGACCTGAGAGGATGGTACGGTTCTAGGACCTGAGAGGATGGTACGGTTCTAGGACCTGAGAGGGTGGTACGGTTCTAGGACCTGAGAGGATGGTACGGTTCTAGGACCTGAGAGGATGGTACGGTTCTAGGACCTGAGAGGGTGGTACGGTTCTAGGACCTGAGAGGGTGGTACGGTTCTAGGACCTGAGAGGGTGGTACGGTTCTAGGACCTGAGAGGATGGTACGGTTCTAGGACCTGAGAGGGTGGTACGGTTCTAGGACCTGAGAGGATGGTACGGTTCTAGGACCTGAGAGGATGGTACGGTTCTAGGACCTGAGAGGGTGGTACGGTTCTAGGACCTGAGAGGGTGGTACGGTTCTAGGACCTGAGAGGGTGGTACAGCTCTAGGACCTGAGAGGATGGTACGGTTCTAGGACCTGAGAGGATGGTACGGTTCTAGGACCTGAGAGGGTGGTACGGTTCTAGGACCTGAGAGGGTGGTACGGTTCTAGGACCTGAGAGGGTGGTACGGTTCTAGGACCTGAGAGGGTGGTACGGTTCTAGGACCTGAGAGGGTGGTACGGTTCTAGGACCTGAGAGGGTGGTACGGTTCTAGGACCTGAGAGGGTGGTACGGTTCTAGGACCTGAGAGGGTGGTACGGTTCTAGGACCTGAGAGGGTGGTACGGTTCTAGGACCTGAGAGGGTGGTACGGTTCTAGGACCTGAGAGGGTGGTACGGTTCTAGGACCTGAGAGGGTACAGCGGTTCTAGGACCTGAGAGGGTGGTACGGTTCTAGGACCTGAGAGGGTGGTACGGTTCTAGGATCTGAGAGGGTGGTACGGTTCTAGGATCTGAGAGGGTGGTACGGTTCTAGGATCTGAGAGGGTGGTACAGCTCTAGGACCTGAGAGGGTGGTACGGCTCTAGGACCTGAGAGGGTGGTACAGCTCTAGGACCTGAGAGGGTGGTACGGTTCTAGGACCTGAGAGGGTGGTACGGTTCTAGGATCTGAGAGGGTGGTACAGCTCTAGGACCTGAGAGGGTGGTACGGTTCTAGGACCTGAGAGGGTGGTACGGTTCTAGGATCTGAGAGGGTGGTACGGTTCTAGGACCTGAGAGGGTGGTACGGTTCTAGGACCTGAGAGGGTGGTACGGTTCTAGGACCTGAGAGGATGGTACGGTTCTAGGATCTGAGAGGGTGGTACGGTTCTAGGACCTGAGAGGGTGGTACGGTTCTAGGACCTGAGAGGGTGGTACGGTTCTAGGACCTGAGAGGATGGTACGGTTCTAGGATCTGAGAGGGTGGTACGGTTCTAGGACCTGAGAGGATGGTACGGTTCTAGGACCTGAGAGGGTGGTACGGTTCTAGGACCTGAGAGGATGGTACGGTTCTAGGATCTGAGAGGGTGGTACGGTTCTAGGACCTGAGAGGATGGTACGGTTCTAGGACCTGAGAGGGTGGTACAGCTCTAGGACCTGAGAGGATGGTACAGCTCTAGGACCTGAGAGGGTGGTACAGCTCTAGGACCTGAGAGGGTGGTACGGTTCTAGGACCTGAGAGGGTGGTACAGCTCTAGGACCTGAGAGGATGGTACAGCTCTAGGACCTGAGAGGGTGGTACAGCTCTAGGATCTGAGAGGGTGGTACGGTTCTAGGACCTGAGAGGGTGGTACAGCTCTAGGACCTGAGAGGGTGGTACGGTTCTAGGACCTGAGAGGGTGGTACAGCTCTAGGACCTGAGAGGATGGTACAGCTCTAGGATCTGAGAGGATGGTACAGCTCTAGGATCTGAGAGGGTGGTACGGTTCTAGGACCTGAGAGGGTGGTACAGCTCTAGGACCTGAGAGGGTGGTACAGCTCTAGGATCTGAGAGGATGGTACAGCTCTAGGATCTGAGAGGGTGGTACGGTTCTAGGACCTGAGAGGGTGGTACAGCTCTAGGATCTGAGAGGATGGTACAGCTCTAGGATCTGAGAGGGTGGTACGGTTCTAGGATCTGAGAGGGTGGTACAGCTCTAGGACCTGAGAGGGTGGTACGGTTCTAGGACCTGAGAGGGTGGTACAGCTCTAGGACCTGAGAGGGTGGTACAGCTCTAGGACCTGAGAGGGTGGTACGGTTCTAGGACCTGAGAGGGTGGTACGGTTCTAGGACCTGAGAGGGTGGTACGGTTCTAGGACCTGAGAGGGTGGTACGGTTCTAGGACCTGAGAGGGTGGTACGGTTCTAGGATCTGAGAGGGTGGTACAGCTCTAGGACCTGAGAGGATGGTACGGTTCTAGGATCTGAGAGGGTGGTAAAGCTCTAGGACCTGAGAGGGTGGTACGGTTCTAGGACCTGAGAGGGTGGTACGGTTCTAGGATCTGAGAGGGTGGTACGGTTCTAGGACCTGAGAGGGTGGTACGGTTCTAGGACCTGAGAGGTGGTACGGTTCTAGGATCTGAGAGGGTGGTACGGTTCTAGGACCTGAGAGGGTGGTACGGTTCTAGGACCTGAGAGGGTGGTACGGTTCTAGGATCTGAGAGGGTGGTACGGTTCTAGGACCTGAGAGGGTGGTACGGTTCTAGGACCTGAGAGGATGGTACGGCTCTAGGACCTGAGAGGGTGATACAGCTCTAGGACCTGAGAGGATGGTACGGTTCTAGGACCTGAGAGGATGGTACAGCTCTAGGACCTGAGAGGATGGTACAGCTCTAGGACCTGAGAGGATGGTACGGCTCTAGGACCTGAGAGGGTGGTACGGTTCTAGGACCTGAGAGGATGGTACGGCTCTAGGACCTGAGAGGGTGGTACGGCTCTAGGACCTGAGAGGATGGTACGGCTCTAGGACCTGAGAGGATGGTACGGCTCTAGGACCTGAGAGGGTGGTACAGCTCTAGGACCTGAGAGGATGGTACAGCTCTAGGACCTGAGAGGATGGTACGGCTCTAGGACCTGAGAGGATGGTACGGCTCTAGGACCTGAGAGGATGGTACAGCTCTAGGACCTGAGAGGATGGTACGGCTCTAGGACCTGAGAGGATGGTACAGCTCTAGGACCTGAGAGGGTGATACGGCTCTAGGACCTGAGAGGGTGGTTTTGTCCAATCATATTCTCCCTCTGGCCCCAACTCAAATTTTCCAAAAACAAATGGCGGCCATGACACTTCCCTGAAAGCTCGAAAGATGGTGGAAGCAGATGATGAAGTGGATTCTGAATACAACGGCTGTAGAATCAATGAGAATTGGAGTATAGTCCAAAAGAATGGAAAATGGCCGATCTGACCACGACTCCATTTTGTTGCTCCCAGCCTATAGACAGAAACTAAAACAGGAAACGCCCATGCTCAGGTCTGTTCACGCTGGTCCGACCAATCGGATTCCACGCTTCAAGATTGATTCGATCACGTGGACTGGGATATGTTCCGGATAGCCTCAGACAACAACATTGATGTACACGCTGAAAGTGCATCAGTGATGTTGTACCCACGGTGACTATTAAAACCTTCCCCAACCAGAAACCAGAAACCGTGGATTGATGGCAGCATTCGCGCAAAACTGAAAGCGAGAACCATTTAATCATGGCAAGGCGACCGGAAACGCGACCGGAAACAAGCTATTCCCTCTGCAAGGCAATCAAACAAGCTAAGCATCAGTATAGAGACAAAGTAGAGTCGCAATTCAACGGCTCAGACACGAGAGGTATGTTGTCAGGGTCTACAGTCAATGTCCTGCTCCCAGACAGACTAAACAACTTCTTTGCCCGCTTTGAGGACAATACAGTGCCACTGACACGGCCGCTACCAAAAACCTGCAGACTCTCCTTCACTGCAGAGTAAAACATTTAAATGTATTAACCGTCGCAAGGCTACCACCCTCACAGACAGCGTGGTGAAGAAGATGCACAATCGATAGCATCCTGGCGGGCTGTATCACCGCCTGGTACAGCAACTGCTCCGCCCACAAACGTAAGGCTCTCCAGAGGGTAGTGAGGTCTGCACAACGCATCACCGGGGTCAAACTACCTGCCCTCCAGGACACCTACAGCACCCGATGTCACAGGAAGGCCAAAAAGATAATGTAGGACAACAACCACCCGATCCACTGCCTGTTCACCCCGCTACCATCCAAAAGGCGAGGTCAGGACAGGTGCATCAATGCTAGGACCGAGACTGAAAAACAGCTTCTATCTCAAGGCCATCAGACTGTTAAACAGCCATCACTAACATTGAGTGGCTGCTGCTATCATACAGACTCAATTTCTAGCCACTTTAATAATTAATAGTTGGATGTAATAAATGTATCACTAGTCACTTAAACAATGCCACTTTATATAATTTTTACATACCCTACATTACTCATCTCATATGTATATACTGTACTCTATACCATCTACTGCATCTTGCCTATGCCGTTCGGCCATCGCTCATCCATATATTTATATGTACATATTCTTATTCATTCCTTAACACTTGTGTATATAAGGTAGTTGTTGGGAAATTGTTATATTACTTGTTAGATATTACTGCATGGTCGGAACTAGAAGCATAAGCATTTCGCTACACTCGAATTAACATCTGCTAACCATGTGTATGTGACCAATAACATTAGATTTGATTTATAGCGTATAGCCTAGACCTACTCTAAGAAACGTATCTGATATAGACTATAGCCTAGACCTCCTCTAAGAAACGTATCTGATATAGACTATAGCCTAGACCTCCTCTAAGAAACGTATCTGATTTAGACTATAGCCTAGACCTACTCTAAGAAACATATCTGATATAGACTATAGCCTAGACCTCCTCTAAGAAACGTATCTGATATAGACTATAGCCTCGACCTACTCTAAGAAACATATCTGATATAGACTATAGCCTAGACCTCCTCTAAGAAACATATCTGATATAGACTATAGCCTAGACCTACTCTAAGAAACATATCTGATATAGACTATAGCCTAGACCTACTCTAAGAAACATATCTGATATAGACTATAGCCTAGACCTACTCTAAGAAACGTATCTGATATAGACTATAGCCTAGACCTCCTCTAAGAAACATATCTGATATAGACTATAGCCTAGACCTCCTCTAAGAAACGTATCTGATATAGACTATAGCCTAGACCTCCTCTAAGAAACATATCTGATATAGACTATAGCCTAGACCTCCTCTAAGAAACATATCTGATATAAGACTATAGCCTAGACCTCCTCTAAGAAACGTATCTGATATAGACTATAGCCTAGACCTCCTCTAAGAAACATATCTGATATAGACTATAGCCTAGACCTCCTCTAAGAAACGTATCTGATATAGCCTATAGCCTAGACCTCCTCTAAGAAACATATCTGATATAGCCTATAGCCTAGACCTCCTCTAGATCTGATATAGCCTATAGCCTAGGCCTTCTCAAATAGGCCCTGATATAAAGTAGTGCACTACATAGGGAATAGGGTTCAAATAGGCCCT
This sequence comes from Oncorhynchus tshawytscha, assembly GCF_018296145.1. Classification (NCBI taxonomy): domain Eukaryota; kingdom Metazoa; phylum Chordata; class Actinopteri; order Salmoniformes; family Salmonidae; genus Oncorhynchus; species Oncorhynchus tshawytscha. The sequence goes on along the minus strand of NC_056438.1, from coordinate 5,092,861 downwards.
GACCTAAAGTAGTGAAGTAAACATGGAGAACCCTGAACTCACCATGTTACCAATCTGTCACCAATCACTCTGCTGATCCATCAGAAACCAATAAATATCTCCAGGTCTGTTGAACAAAGTGATTTTCATTGTAACTGGGGTCATACTGACACACACACACACACACACACACACACACACACACACACACACACACACACACACACACACACACACACACACACACACACACTGTCTGCAGTGATTGTCATTATAATGTAATTTATTTATGTATTTATTTTCTATTGTACAGAGTTGTCTACTGTTGTCTGTCGCCCCCAGTGGTTCTTTGTTGTAAGAACGAACGATATCCTTCCCAAATGGGACCCTATTGTAGTGCACTATAAAGGGAATAGGGGGCCATTAGAGACATATCTAACTGGAATATGTTGTTGCACTACGTCCTAATGATTAGCTCTGGTCCAGTGTGTGACGTGCATATTGATGGTGCTGAACCGTGTTGATGGATATAACACCCTGGACCAGAGCTACCTAACAATACACAGCTGGATAATAAGTCCTGTTATCTGATATTCTGAATAATGTTGTATTTTATACGTTGTTAAACTGAGTTAAAAGGAGAAACCCGCACACTGCTCTTGCTGGTATCACTGCTCTTGCTGGTATCACTGCTCTTGCTGGTATCACTGCTCTTGCTGGTATCACTGATCTTGCTGGTATCACTGCTCTTGCTGGTATCACTGATCTAGCTGGTATCACTGCTCTTGCTGGTATCACTGATCTTGCTGGTATCACTGCTCTTGCTGGTATCACTGCTCTAGCTGGTATCACTGCTCTTGCTGGTATCACTGCTCTTGCTAGTATCACTGCTCTTGCTGGTATCACTGCTCTTGCTGGTATCACTGATCTTGCTGGTATCACTGCTCTTGCTGGTATCACTGATCACCATGTTCTAGCTGGTATCACTGCTCTTGCTGGTATCACTGATCTAGCTGGTATCACTGCTCTTGCTGGTATCACAGATCTTGCTGGTATCACTGCTCTTGCTGGTATCACTGCTCTAGCTGGTATCACTGATCTAGCTGGTATCACTGCTCTTGCTGGTATCACTGATCTTGCTGGTATCACTGCTCTTGCTGGTATCACTGCTCTTGCTGGTATCACTGATCTAGCTGGTATCACTGCTCTTGCTGGTATCACTGATCTAGCTGGTATCACTGCTCTTGCTGGTATCACTGATCTTGCTGGTATCACTGCTCTTGCTGGTATCACTGCTCTAGCTGGTATCACTGCTCTAGCTAGTATCACTGCTCTTGCTGGTATCACTGCTCTAGCTGGTATCACTGCTCTTGCTGGTATCACTGCTCTTGCTAGTATCACTGCTCTTGCTGGTATCACTGCTCTTGCTGGTATCACTGCTCTAGCTAGTATCACTGCTCTTGCTGGTATCACTGCTCTTGCTGGTATCACTGCTCTTGCTGGTATCACTGCTCTTGCTGGTATCACTGCTCTTGCTAGTATCACTGCTCTTGCTGGTATCACTGCTCTTGCTGGTATCACTGCTCTTGCTGGTATCACTGCTCTTGCTGGTATCACAGTATCACTGCTCTTGCTGGTATCACTGCTCTAGCTGGTATCACTGCTCTAGCTGGTATCACTGCTCTAGCTGGTATCACTGCTCTAGCTAGTATCACTGCTCTAGCTAGTATCACTGCTCTTGCTGGTATCACTGCTCTAGCTGGTATCACTGCTCTTGCTGGTATCACAGTATCACTGCTCTTGCTGGTATCACTGCTCTTGCTGGTATCACTGCTCTTGCTGGTATCACTGCTCTTGCTGGTATCACTGCTCTTGCTGGTATCACTGCTCTTTATTCAGCTTTCCGTATCGGCCTCAAGGCCTTCGTCAGAGCTTTGTGAGTGGAAACAGGAAGTCTCATTTATTGGAGGATGAAGAAATAATCTCCAATTATCTGTGTTTGTGACCGTTAACATGTGGTGGACGCGTGTCCATATAGGAGGTTCCTTACCAGGCAGAAGGGAGTTGAACTTTAACCTCTGCATCGGAGAGTTACAATGTTGCTGTCACTATGTAACCTACTACCTACAGTAGGACAACGAGTAGTTACAATGTTGCTGTCACTATGTAACCTACTACCTACAGTAGGACAACGAGTAGTTACAATGTTGCTGTCACTATGTAACCTACTACCTACAGTAGGACAACGAGTAGTTACAATGTTGCTGTCACTATGTAACCTACTACCTACAGTAGGACAACGAGTAGTTACAATGTTGCTGTCACTATGTAACCTACTACCTACAGTAGGACAACGAGTAGTTACAATGTTGCTGTCACTATGTAACCTACTACCTACAGTAGGACAACGAGTAGTTACAATGTTGCTGTCACTATGTAACCTACTACCTACAGTAGGACAACAAGTTTCTGATTAATAATATCCCACCTGTTATCACACATGGCACGACCCCATAATTGTTACAATTACAACAGAAATAACACTTCTATATAACATATTTAAAGTATATTTTAATATTCCTGATATATATTCAAGATAGTAGGGTCGGACTCCTCCGGTTTGTCCTCTTCGCTGCTAGAATCAGCTAACGGAGGCTCATCGTTCTCGGCGAATGAATGGCCTGTCCTCGTAGGCTTGTAATTCTCCACACCGGCTGATGGACATTGTTGCACACTGATACATTTCACCAGAGAATTTCTTTGGTTAGGAGATTGTGCCTCTTTTCTCATACTTAAAAATACATTCCCTTCCTGATATTTTTTGTCTGTTAGACATGGTAGCATATTATTTGAAATCTCTACAGATTTATCTAGAGTGATATCCACTAGTAGTAGCTAGCTAACGTTATCAGGTTAGGTTAGGCTACTGTTTTAATCACTAACGTTATCAGGTTAGGTTAGGCTACTGTTTTAATCACTAACGTTATCAGGTTAGGTTAGGCTACTGTTTTAATCACTAACGTTATCAGGTTAGGTTAGGCTACTGTTTTAATCACTAACGTTATCAGGTTAGGTTAGGCTACTGTTTTAATCACTAACGTTATCAGGTTAGGTTAGGCTACTGTTTTAATCACTAACGTTATCAGGTTAGGTTAGGTTAGGCTACTGTTTTAATCACTAACGTTATCAGGTTAGGTTAGGCTACTGTTTTAATCACTAATGTTATCAGGTTAGGTTAGGCTACTGTTTTAATCACTAATGTTAACAGGTTAGGTTAGGCTACTGTTTTAATCACTAACGTTATCAGGTTAGGATACTGTTTTAATCACTAACGTTATCAGGTTAGGATACTGTTTTAATCACTAACGTTATCAGGTTAGGTTAGGCTACTGTTTTAATCACTAACGTTATCAGGTTAGGTTAGGCTACTGTTTTAATCACTAACGTTATCAGGTTAGGTTAGGCTACTGTTTTAATCACTAACGTTATCAGGTTAGGTTAGGCTACTGTTTTAATCACTAATCGTCTTCCTCAAACACACTTAAAAAAATACAATTTATTTGGCAGATTTATTTATTCATGTTTCCCAATTGGATAATCCCATATAAAGACAGACATCACCATTCCTACCAAGGATAGTGTGAGTGAACTTCGGGAGAAGGGGGAATGGGGTGGGGGAGGGAACTGTAGCAACACTATGAGCTGGTGGCTGGGCGCCGCGGGCCGTGTAGTGACCGTGTAGTGACCGAACAGGGGCGACGGAGGGCGGCAGGCAATTGTCAAAATATCGCCTCAAATTCAAGAGCTGCCACAGGCGACGGTCTAATGGGAGGACTGGCCCTGATCCCGTCTGTAAAACCCACAATGAGGACATCAAGTAAGTTTTCATAAATCATTGGGTTCCGTTAAAGAAGAAACGTCAGAGTCGTCTGAAGTGGAGGCATTAATTCATGTTGACATTTACAACATAACATGCTTGGACATTTCATCATTAAGACCTTTAGGGAATAATGTCTGGAGGGTGAAAATCCCAAAACATTCTCATTAGATCCGTGTTATATCACCTCCCCTGTCTGATATCTTGACTTTCTCTCTGTCACACAACCTAAAGGTAGAAATGTCATGTTTTAGGTCTTTACAATGTACTGCGACTGGATAATCCCGGTCTTTACTCCTGATTTAACTTTTATAATTCTCTGAGATGAGATATGGACATTTAATAATGTAGATGGGTTTTACCTACATAACACAGCCCACATGGACACAGTCTACCTACATAACACAGCCCACATGGACATTTAATAATGTAGATAACATGGGTGGTGTCTACCTACATATGGACATTTAATAATGTAGATAACATGGGTGGTGTCTACCCCACATGGACATTTAATAATGTAGATAACATGGGTGGTGGAGCAGAGTGGCAGAAACAGACCTCTCCTATATACAATCAGTGGTGGGTTGTTAAATTTACCCGACCTCTCCTATATACAATCAGTGGTGGGTTGTTAAATTGATCCGACCTCTCCTATATACAATCAGTGGTGGGTTGTTAAATTGACCCGACCCCTCCTATATACAATACAGGGTGGGTTGTTAAAGTCAGCTGGCAGAACTGGGTCTGATAAAACATGACAACGGTTCTAAGGAGTTTTCTGTCTGTGTATCTGTCTGTCTGTCTGTCTGTGTATCTGTCTGCCTGTCTGTGTATCTGTCTGTCTGTCATTCTGTCTGTGTATCTGTCTGTCTGTCTGTGTATCTGTCTGTCATTCTGTCTGTCATTCTGTCTGTCTGTCATTCTGTCTGTTTATCTGTCTGTCTGTCATTCTGTCTGTGTATCTGTCTGTCTGTCATTCTGTCTGTGTATCTGTCTGTCTGTCATTCTGTCTGTGTATCTGTCTGTCTGTTTGTCATTCTGTCTGTCTGTCATTCTGTCTGTGTATCAGTCTGTCTGTGTATCAGTCTGTCTGTCATTCTGTCTGTCTGTCATTCTGTCTGTGTATCTGTCTGTCTGTGTATCTGTCGGTCTGTGTATCTGTCTGTCTGTGTATCTGTCTGTCTGTGTATCTGTCTGTTTGTCATTCTGTCTGTCTGTCATTCTGTCTGTGTATCTGTCTGTCTGTGTATCTGTCTGTCTGTCATTCTGTCTGTGTATCTGTCTGTGTATCTGTCTGTCTGTCATTCTGTCTGTGTATCTGTCTGTCTGTCATTCTGTCTGTGTATCTGTCTGTCAGTCATTCTGTCTGTGTATCTGTCTGTCTGTCATTCTGTCTGTGTATCTGTCTGTCTTTCATTCTGTCTGTGTATCTGTCTGTCTGTAATTCTGTCTGTGTATCTGTCTGTCTGTCATTCTGTCTGTCTGTCATTCTGTCTGTGTATCTGTCTGTGTATCTGTCTGTCTGTCATTCTGTCTGTGTATCTGTCTGTCTGTGTATCTGTCTGTCTGTCATTCTGTCTGTGTATCTGTCTGTCTGTCATTCTGTCTGTGTATCTGTCTGTCTGTCATTCTGTCTGTGTGACTCTGTCTAGATTTAGGTTCCCAAGGAAGGTTCTCCTGATAGCCCTCAAACCCGTCTGGATCTTGACACTCTGAACACGCGTTCTGCATCATATCTCTTACACCAGATAAGATATGTGTTGTATTTTGTAAAAGGGTATTTTCTTTTTGTTAGCTGCAAAAACTGAAAAACCTGCTTGGAACGAAATACTGCTGTGAAACCTACAGGAGCCGTATCTTAATTTGATCATCCTGTTGTTGTAGGAATTTTCCTGCACAGAATGAAATGCTAATTTGTAATGTATTCCAGGTTCAAAAGGCTTCTAAAGTTTGTATTTTCTTCTTTATAATGTCAGACTTTTTTTTTGACCAAACTATTTTTTAACCCCCTACAAAAAATGTCCATTAATTAAAAACAACATAACAATTTCCTGTTGCTGCAGGATCATTTCTGTTGTGTGAAACTTTCTAAAATGAATATATGACATATCTCTCTCTCTCTGCCTCCATCTCTATATATCTGTCTCCATCTCTCTCTCTCTTTGCTTCTCTCTCTCTCTTTGCCTCTAACTCTGCATTACTCTCTCTCTACCTCCTTTACCTCATTACTACCTCTCTACCTCCTTTGCTCTCTGCCTCACTCTCTCTCTGCCTCCCTCTCTCTCTCTCTCTCTATTTATCTCTTCCTCTCTCTCTATCTCTGCCTCTCTCTTTATCTCTGCCTCTCTCTATCTCTGCCTCTCTCTTTATCTCTGCCTCTCTCTCTCTGCCTCTCTCTCTCTATTTATCTCTTCCTCTCTCTCTATCTCTGCCTCTTTATCTCTGCCTCTCTCTCTCTCTGCCTCTCTCTCTCTCTATTTATCTCTGCCTCTCTTTATCTCTGCCACTCTCTCTCTGCCTCCCTCTCTCTCTCTCTATCTACCTCTGCCTCCCTCACTCTCTGCCTCCCTCTCTGTCTCTCTATCTCTGCCTCCCTCTCTCTCTCTATCTACCTCTGCCTCCCTCACTCTCTGCCTCCCTCTCTGTCTCTCTATCTCTGACTCCTCTCTCTCTCTCTCTCTCTCATCCAAGGTCTTTTTTTCTATACACTACTAAAGTGACACGTCATTTTCCAGGAAGTAGCCTTGTAGTTTTTTGTAGTCTTTCTGAATAGTCTTCAAGGGGTAAAAACGCATCGCAATGGTCTTCAAGCCAAATAATCCATAAAAGGAATCTAGGCAGAGGTAAATTCATCCAAAACAAAATAAGTATTTTATATATATATATATATATATATATATATATATATATATAATATATTTATCAATCAATCAATCAATCAAAACCTGTCCTGTCCACAGAGGTCATGGATTGGAGGTTTGAAAACTGAAACAAGGCTGACCCCTGCTGGTGAGATGATTTGAGAACACTGCTTGAAAATCCTTTTTTAAATTATTTAACCTTTATTTAACTTGGCAAGGCAGTAAAGAACAAATTCTTGTTTCCATTGACGGCCTACCCCGGAAAACCTGGACGATGCTGGGCCAATAGTGCGCCGCCCTATGGGTGATGTATGTTTAGAGACATAGTAGCTTCTTGACCAGCTCCAGGTATGTTTAGAGACATGGTAGCTTCTTGACCAGCTCCAGGTATGTTTAGAGACAGACCATGGTTTAGAGACTTCTTGACCAGCTCCAGGTATGTTTAGAGACAGCTGACCAGCTCCAGGTATGTTTAGAGACATGGTAGCTTCTTGACCAGCTCCAGGTATGTTTAGAAACATGGTAGCTAGCTGGTATGCTGGACTGGTTGGACACATAGTTATGGCAAAGTTTGAATGAATAACTGACAACTAAAATAGTGCTTTCAATCGTTTATATTTTTAGCTCAAAAAACGTGGTTTAATGTTGAATTGGAACATTTTGGAGTCACTTGGTTACATTTAAACAGCATGAGAATAAAACACCAGACTCTCACAGGCTTCATTCATTATAGATGTTTATTCCTTCAGATGGGAAGAAGATGGAGACATACAGTGATAGAATTACATTCAGAACATATAATAGTATCTCCATGGTAACAGTGATAGAATTACATTCAGAACATATAATAGTATCTCTATGGTAACAGTGATAGAATTACATTCAGAACATATAATAGTATCTCCATGGTAACAGTGATAGAATTACATTCAGAACATATAATAGTATCTCCATGGTAACAGTGATAGAATTACATTCAGAACATATAATAGTATCTCCATGGTAACAGTGATAGAATTACATTCAGAACATATAATAGTATCTCCATGGTAACAGTGATAGAATTACATTCAGAACATATAATAGTATCTCTATGGTAACAGTGATAGAATTACATTCAGAACATATAATAATATCTCCATGGTAACAGTGATAGAATTACATTCAGAACATATAATAGTATCTCCATGGTAACAGTGATAGAATTACATTCAGAACAAATAATAGTATCGCTATGGTAACAGTGATAGAATTACATTCAGAACATATAATAGTATCGCTATGGTAACAGTGATAGAATTACATTCAGAACAAATAATAGTATCGCTATGGTAACAGTGATAGAATTACATTCAGAACATATAATAGTATCTCTATGGTAACAGTGATAGAATTACATTCAGAACAAATAATAGTATCTCCATGGTAACAGTGATAGAATTACATTCAGAACATGTAATAGTATCTCTATGGTAACAGTGATATAATTACATTCATAACATATAATAGTATCTCCATGGTAACAGTGATAGAATTACATTCAGGACATATAATAGTATCTCCATGGTAACAGTGATAGAATTACATTCAGGACATATAATAGTGTCTCCATGGTAAATATGTTTTAGAGTTGTCTGTGTTACCACTGGACCAAACTCTGGGACTGTGTCACCTACAAAGAGACACATTTACAATCCTCATCACATGTCATCAACCCTTTCCCGCTAATATCCCCACTTCCTATCTTTCCCTCCTCTCTCTGCTCTTTCTCTCTCTTTCTGAGAAGGACACTGATCTGGGAACACCTGGACATCACCACCTGGGTAGTGCTGCTTCAACATGTTATACAGCTCTGACAAGGTATGGGGGTTCAATACTTGTTTGTTTGTTTCCTTTTGGTTCACACCCCAGTGTGCTTTGGCCATCCACTCTTTCTTCTTGATGTTGTAACAGCAGTAGGCTGTCCACAGGAGATCTGGGATGTTCACTCGGTTGTTCAGTTTGTTGTTGACACTGGGAACTGCTCCAGTCAACTCATAGGCCTTGGGTTGACCATTATTATCAAGGCATTGCTTCAGGAGTATCTTTTCTTTACCGTATTCATCATAATCCTGATTGACAGCCTGGTGTGTATAAATGACCCCTTGTTTCTCCAGACCCATAACTGGTTCATAATTCCTCCGTCCAGCTGTAGGAACAATATTCATCATTATTCACTGAACTGACCTGTATATTAGACCTGTATATCAGACCTGTATAATAGACCTGTGTATTAGACCTGTATATTAGACCTGTATATTAGACCTGTATATTAGACCTGTATATTAGACCTGTATATTAGACCTGTATAATAGACATGTGTATTAGACCTGTATATTAGACCTGTATATTAGACCTGTATATTAGACCTGTATATTAGACCTGTATATTAGACCTGTATATTAGACCTGTATATTAGACCTGTAGATTAGACCTGTAGATTAGACCTGACCTGTATATTAGACCTGTATATTAGACCTGACCTGTATATCAGACCTGACCTGTATATTAGACCTGTATATCAGACCTGTATAATAGACCTGTATATCAGACCTGTATATTAGACCTGACCTGTATATTAGACATGACCTGTATATCAGACCTGTATCAGACCTGTATATCAGACCTGTATATTAGACCTGACCTGTATATTAGACCTGTATATTAGACCTGTATATTAGACCTGTATATTAGAGACCTGTATATTAGACCTGTATATTAGAGACCTGTATATTAGACCTGTATATTAGAGACCTGTATATTAGACCTGTATATTAGACCTGTATATTAGACCTGTATATTAGACCTGTATATTAGACCTGATCTGTATATTAGACCTGTATAGTAGACCTGTATTAGACCTGTATATTAGACCTGTATATTAGACCTGTATATTAGACCTGACCTGTATATTAGACCTGACCTGTATATTAGACCTGTATAGTAGACCTGTATATTAGACCTGTGTAGTAGACCTGTATATTAGACCTGACCTGTATATTAGACCTGTATATTAGACCTGTATATCAGACCTGTATATTAGACCTGTATATCAGACCTGTATTAGACCTGTATATCAGACCTGTATATTAGACCTGAATAGTAGACCTGTATATTAGACCTGTATAGTAGACCTGTATTAGACCTGTATATTAGACCTGTATATAGACCTGTATAGTAGACCTGTATATCAGACCTGTATATCAGACCTGTATATTAGACCTGTATAGTAGACCTGTATATTGACCTGACCTGTATAGTAGACCTGTATAGTAGACCTGTATATTAGACCTGTATAGTAGACCTGTATGTAGACCTGTATAGTAGACCTGTATAGTAGACCTGTATAGTAGACCTGTATAGTAGACCTGTATAGTAGACCTGTATAGTAGACCTGTATAGTAGACCTGTATATTAGACCTGTATAGTAGACCTGTATATTAGACCTGTATATTAGACCTGTATAGTCAGACCTGTATAGTAGACCTGTATAGTAGACCTGTATATTAGACCTGTATAGTAGACCTGTATAGTAGACCTGTATAGTAGACCTGTATAGTTGACCTGTATAGTAGACCTGTATAGTAGACCTGTATATTAGACCTGTATAGTAGACCTGTATAGTAGACCTGTATATTAGACCTGTATAGTAGACCTGTATATTAGA
>NC_056438.1:4976677-5082335 GCF_018296145.1 Oncorhynchus tshawytscha | reverse complement strand
AGTAGGGCTGCAGGGCTCTCCAGAGGGCGGTGAGGTCTGCACAACGCATCACCGGGGGCAAACTACCTGCCCTCCAGGACACCTACAGCACCCGATGTCACAGGAAGGCCATAAAGATCATCAAGGACAGCAATCACCCCAGCCTGTTCACTCCGCTTCCACCCAGAAGGTGAGGTCAGTACATGTGCATCAAAGCTGGGACTGAGTGATTGGGAAAACAGCTTCTGTTTTTCAAGGCCATCAGACTGTTAAACAGCCATCACTAACATTGAGAGGCAGCTGCCCACATAAAGACTTGAAATCATTGGCCACTTTAATAAATGGATCAATAGTCACTTTAATAATGCCACTTTAAGAATGTTTACATATCTTGCATTATTCATCTAATATGTATAGACTGTATTCTGTCACACCCTGATCTGTTTTACCTGTCCTTGTGATAGTCGCCCATCTTTCCCATTATCCCCTGTGTATTTATACCTGTGTTCTCTGTTTGTCTGTTGCCAGGTCAACCAGATATTTTTAGTTGTACTTCTCAGTCTGTCTTTTTCCCGCCCTCCTGGTTTTGACCCTTTCCTGTCCTGACTCTGAGCCCGCCTGCCTGACCACTCTGCCTTCCCTGACCCGGAGCCCGCCTGCCTGACCACTCTGCCTTCCCTGACCCAGAGCCTGCCTGCCGTCAGGGACCGTTGCCTTGTCCTGTCTATTGCCTGCCGTCAGGTACCGTTGCCCCACCTCTGGTTTACTGACCCCTGCCTGCCTTGTCCTGTCTATTGCCTTCATACCTGATAGTATAGATAGTATACTATCTATACTATACTATCTATTGCATCTTAGCTGCTGTGACACTGCTCATCCATATATATATATTCTTATTCCATTCCTTTACTAGATGTGTGTGTAGTAGGTATTTGTTGTGGAATTGATATAATATATATTACCTGTTAGATATTACTGCACTGTCAGAACTAGAAGCACAAGCATTTCTCTACACTCGCAATAACATCTGCTAAACATGTGTATATGACCAATACAATTTGATTGGATTTGTAATGTAGAGTCGTGGCCAAAGGTTTTGAGAATGACACAAATATTAATTTCCACAAAGTTTGCTGCTTCAGTGTCTTTAGATAGTTTTGTCAGATGTTACTATGGAATACTGAAGTATAATTACAAGCATTTCACAAGTGTCAAAGGCTTTTATTGACAATTACATGAAGTTGAAGCAAAGAGACAATATTTGCAGTGTTGACCCTTCTTTTTCAAGACCTCTGCAATCCGCCCTGGCATGCTGTCAATTAACTTCTGGGCCACATCCTGACTGATGGCAGCCCATTCTTGCATAATCAATGCTTGGAGTTTGTCAGAATTTGTGGGGTTTTGTTTGTCCATCCGCCTCTTGAGGATTGACCACAAGTTCTCAATGGGATTAATGTCTGGGGAGTTTCCTGGCCATGGACCCAAAATATTGATGTTTTATTCCCCAAGTCACTTAGTTCTCACTTTTGCCTTATGGCAAGGTGCTCCATCATGCTGGAAAAGGCATTGTTCATCACCAAACTTTTCCTGGATGGTTGGTAGAAGTTGCTCTCGGAGGATGTGTTGGTACCATTCTTTATTCATGAATGTGTTCTTAGGCAAAATTGTGAGTGAGCCCACTCCCTTGGCTGAGAAGCAACCCCGCACATGAATGGTCTCAGGATGCTTTACTGTTGACATGACACAGGACTGATGGTAGCACTCACCTTGTCTTCTCCAGACAAGCTTTTTTCCGGATGCCCCAAACAATCGGAAACGGGATTCATCAGAGAAAATGACCTTAACCCAGTCCTCAGCAGTCCAATCCCTGTAGCTTTTGCAGAATATCAGTCTGTCAATGATGTTTATCCTGGAGAGAAGTGGCTTCTTTGCTGCCCTTCTTGACACCAGACCTTCCTCCAAAAGTCTTTGCCCCACTGTGCGTGCAGATGCACTGATGACGGCACGTGTTTCCTTGCAGGTAACCATGGTTGACAGAGGAAGAACAATGATTCCAAGCACCACCCTCCTTTTGAAGTTTCCAGTCTGTTATTCTAACTCAATCAGCATGACAAAGTGATCTCCAGCCTTGTCCTCGTCAACACTCACACCTGTGTTAATGAGAGAATCACTGACATGATGTCAGCTGGTCCTTTTGTGGCAGGGCTGAAATGCAGTGTAAATGTTTTTGGGGGATTCAGTTCATTTGCATGGCAAAGAGGTACTTTGCCATTAATTGCAATTCATCTGATCACTCTTCATAACATTCTGGAGTATATGCAAATTGCCATCATACAAACTGAGGCAGCAGATCTTTTGGCCACGACTGAATGTGAGGCCTTTGAGACATCATACTAGATATGTTGACTTGCTGGTCAAGGGAAATGCAAGTTTACTTCTTTGAGTTGTTGTGTTAGAGGCGCTAAGCCTTGTGGGATATTACTGAATGTGAACTCAGAAACCGTAATTCCAGAACAGTCCCACTGTTGTAATAGTGTGATGTGTATCTTCTGACAGACTCTATGCTGAGTAAAGTCATGTTTTTATCCTAAAATGTTTTTCTACCAGAACCAAAGTGTGGATGCAGTCACTATTTAGAGCAGTCTAATCTCATTAACCCAGAACTATAATCTTGTGTGATTAAGTTCTGGGTCCATATGTGTTAGAAACTACAGTAGGTGAGTCACATTTTATTTGTTACAACAGTTTCCATTGAAATGAACAGAGGAGTTTTTGCAAATCAACCCTTTCTGTCTTGACATCTGAAGGAGGAGTCTCTGAAAACCTATTTAAATCAGTCTGTCCTGACTCAGCTCAACAGTCTCCAGTCTACCAACTGGTCTCTGTAACTTCATCTTTGTCTCTGTGGTGTACAGTCTTCAGGTGATGATGGGGGTATTGAGTCATCTCTCTACTCTCCTCCTCCTCCTCTCTCTCCTTCCTCCTGCTCTCTCTCATGTAGTGAAGAAGTTCAGTGATGTTCCACAGTGCCAGAAGTTCTTCCTGGAGGGGACAACTCCAAATCTCCCAGGTATTTTGGTTGGTGGGACGGTCCAGAACCAGAACCGCTACAAGCCGATTTGCCAGTTGTTCAACAACATCTACAGGTTTGCAACTCTCTACGACACGACCAACAGGATCCCTGTGTTCTCAGCCTACACCTTCTGTGGTCCTCCTACAGACACCAGACCACATCAACCCTGGATGATGGAGCCCCAGGTAGGACCAATGTTTATTCATATAACATGACATTATTTGTTTACTGCTATACAGTTGAAGTCAGAAGTTTACATACACTTAGGTTGGAGTCATTAAAACTCATTTTTCAACCACTCCACACATTTCTTGTTAACAAACTGTCGTTTTGGCAAGTTGTTTAGGACATCTACTTTGTGTATGACACAAGTATTTTTCCAACAATTGTTTACAGACAGATTATTTCACTTTTATAATTCATTGTATCACCCAGTGGGTCAGAAGTTTACATACACTGGCTGGGCCTTTAAACATCTTGGAACATTCCAGAAAATGATGTCACGGCTTTAGAAGCTTCTGAAATGGCTAATTGACATCATTTGAGTCAATTGGAGGTGTACCTGTGGATGTATTTCAAGGCCTACCTTCAGCCTCTTCACATGACATCATGGGAAAATCTAAAGAAATCAGCCAAGACCTCAGAAACAAAATTGTAGACCTCCAAGTCTGGTTCATCCTTGGGAGCAATTTTTAAACGCCTGAACAATCCCAGAACAACAGCAAAGAACCTTGTGAAGATGCTGGAGGAAACAGGTACAAAAGTATCTATATCCACAGTAAAACGAGTCCTATATCGACATAACCTGAAAGGCTGCTCAGCAAGGAAGAAGCCACTGCTCCAAAACCACCATAAAAAAGCCAGACCACGGTTTGCAACTGCACATGTGGACATTTTTGGAGAAATGTCCTCTGGTCTGATGGGGGTGCTTTGCTGCAGGAGGGACTGGTGCACTTCATAAAATAGATGGCATCATGAGGGAGGAAAATTATGTGGATATATTTGAAGCAACATATCAAGACATCTGTCAGGAAGTTAGAGCTTGGTCGCAAATGGATCAAAATGGCTTAAGGGGACAACAAAGTCAAGGTATTTGAGTGACCATCACAAAGCCCAGACCTCAGTCCTATAGAAAATTTATGGGCAGAACTGATAAAGCATGGGCGAGCAAGGAGGCCTACAAACCTGGCTAAGTTACACCAGCTCTGTCAGGAGGAATGGGCCGAAATGCACCCAACTTATTGTGGGAGGCTTGTGGAAGGCTACCTGAAATGTTTGACCCAAGTTAAACAATTTAAAGGCAATGCTACCAAATACTAATTGAGTGTATCTAAACGTGCATGTAAAAGCTGAAATAAATCATTCTCTCTACTATTATTCTGACATTTCACATTTTTTAAATAAAGTGGTGATCCTAACTGACCTAAGACAGGGAATTTTCACTCGGATTAAATGTCAGGAATTGTGAAACACTGAGTTTAAATGTATTTGGCTAAGGTGTATGTAAACTTCCCACTTCAACTGTATATCACAGACAGTTATGTTACAGAATATAAAACTACCACTATGGAGGGTGTAGAGACTTGATTGATTGTCTTGATTTTGACCCCCCCCACACCCCGGAAAAGAGGGTTTATTGTACAGAAGGGTTGTGAATGAATGAATGGATGTATCATTGTTTCCTGCAGCTCAACGGGGAAAACAACAGCCCTGAAATGAAGATTATGGGAGAACACTCTCAACACCAGGCTGGGAACTACGACTATATTAACTCAATACAAAATAAAGGGGTGAACAGAGGTCATCTCTTCCCAAATTCACATGCTCATGACCTTGATACTCAGAAGTCCACCTTTACCCTGACCAACATCGTTCCCCAGGTGGTGTCCTTCAACAATGGCAGCTGGAGAGAAATGGAGGAACATGTCAGAGAAAAGCTGATGACGGACTGTTTTAGTAACAACAGGAAGATAAAGGCCTATGTGGTGACTGGAGCAGTGCCCAGTAAGAGCAACACACTGAACGACGCACTGAACAACACACTGAAGAACGCACTGAACGACCGAGTGAACATCCCAGATCTCATGTGGACAGCCTACTGCTGTTTGAACAAGAAGAAAAAGTGGATGGCGGAAGCACACTGGGGGAGGAACAAGAAGGTCAAGAGGAAAACATTGAAACCAGAAACCTTGGGAGCACTCGAAAAGAAGTTGAGCGAATTTCACCAAGGTGGTCGTGTCCAGGTGTTCCCAAAGGATTGTCCAAGAGGTCCTAAACCTACCACTCCCTCTAACCAACCCAGTTGGAAGAATTCTCTTAAAATAATTTCTTCCAAAGTCAGGAATCTTTACAATTCCATGATGAATAGAATTGGATGATCAAGGTACAGATGCTCAGACTATATCAACAAATGATCAACTAAACTCTGTTGAAATGATGTTGATATGCAACCACTTGTTATGGTGAGAGTAATGATAAGGGTTATAGTGGTTATAGTGGTAATCAGGGTTATAGTGGTTATAGGGGTTATAGTGGTAATAAGGGTTATAGTGGTTATAAGGGTTATAAGGATTATAGGGGTTATAGGGGTTATAAGGGTTATAGTGGTTATAGGGGTTATAAGGTTTATAGTGGTAATAAGGGTTATAAAGATTATAGGGGTTATAAGGGTTATAGTGGTAATAAGGGTTATAAGGATTATAGGGGTTATAGTGGTAATAAGGGTTATAGTGGTTATAGGGGTTATAGTGGTAATAAGGGTTATAGTGGTTATAGTGGTTATAGTGGTAATAAGGGTTATAGTGGTAATAAGGGTTATAAGGATTATAGGGGTTATAAGGGTTATAGTGGTAATAAGGGTTATAGTGGTTATAGTGGTTATAGGGGTAATAAGGGTTATAGGGGTTATAGGGGTTATAGTGGTTATAGTGGTTATAGGGGTTATAGTGGTTATAGTGGTTATAGTGGTAATACGGGTTATAGTGGTAATCAGGTTATAAAGATTATAGGGGTTATAAGGGTTATAGTGGTAATAAGGGTTATAGTGGTTATAAGGGTTATAGTGGTAATAAGGGTTATAGTGGTTATAAGGGTTATAGTGGTAATAAGGGTTATAGTGGTTATAGTGGTTATAGGGTTATAGTGGTTATAGTGGTAATAAGGGTTATAGTTGTTATAGTGGTTATAGGGGTTATAGTGGTTATAAAGGTTATAGTGGTAATCAGGGTTATAGTGGTTATAGTGGTAATCAGGGTTATAGTGGTAATAAGGGTTATAAGGATTATAGGGGTTATAGGGGTTATAAGGGTTATAGTGGTAATAAGGGTTATATTGGTAATAAGGGTTATAGTGGTAATAAGGGTTATAGTGGTAATAAGGGTTATAGTGGTAATAAGGGTTATAGTGGTTATAGTGGTAATAAGGGTTATAGTGGTAATAAGGGTTATAGTGGTAATAAGGGTTATAGTGGTAATAAGGGTTATAGTGGTAATAATGGTTATAGTGGTTATAGTGGTTATAGTGGTAATAAGGGTTATAGTGGTAATAAGGGTTATAGTGGTTATAGTGGTTATAGTGGTTATAGTGGTAATCAGGGTTATAGTGGTTATAAGGGTTATAGTGGTTATAAGGGTTATAGTGGTAATAAGGGTTATAGTGGTTATAGGGGTTATAGTGGTAATAAGGGTTATAGTGGTTATAGTGGTAATAAGGGTTATAGTGGTTATAAGGGTTATAGTGGTTATAGGGGTTATAGGGGTTATAAGGGTTATAGGGTTATAAGGGTTATAAGGGTTATAGTGGTAATAAGGGTTATAGTGGTTATAGGGGTTATAGTGGTTATAGGGGTTATAGTGGTTATAGGGGTTATAGTGGTTATAGGGTTATGGTTATAGGGGTTATAGTGGTTATAGGGGTTATAGGGGTTATAAGGGTTATAAGGGTTATAGTGGTAATACGGGTTATAGTGGTAATAAGGGTTATAGTGGTAATAAGGGTTATAGTGGTAATAAGGATTATAGTGGTAATAATTGTTATAGTGGTTATAAGGGTTATAGTGGTTATAGTGGTAATAATTGTTATAGTGTTAATAAGGGTTATAGTGGTAATAATTGTTATAGTGGTTATAAGGGTTATAGTGGTAATAATTGTTATAGTGGTAATAATGGTTATAGTGGTAATAATTGTTATAGTGGTAATAAGGGTTATAGTGGTAATAGTGGTTACAGTGGTTATAAGGGTTATAGTGGTAATAATTGTTATAGTGGTTATAAGGGTTATAGTGGTAATAATTGTTATAGTGGTAATAAGGGTTATAGTGGTAATAAGGGTAATACCGGTAATGAGGGTTATAATGGTAATGGGGGTTATAAGGGTTATTATGGTTATATGGTAATGAGAATTATAAAGGTAATGAGGGTTATAATGGTAATATGGTTATAATGTAATTCCAACCCTGTTACCATAGAGATGTATTATATGTTCTGAATGTATGTCTATCACTGTTACCATGGAGATACTATTATATTCCCTGCTGTAATATATCTATATTCTATGATCTATATATGTAATTATATATCATGTTACCATAGAGATACTATTATATGTTCTGAATGTAATTCTATCACTGTTACCATGGAGATACTATTATATGTTCTGAATGTAATTCTATCACTGTTACCATGGAGATACTATTATATGTTCTGAATGTAATTCTATCACTGTTACCATGGAGATACTATTATATGTTCTGAATGTAATTCTATCACTGTTACCATGGAGATACTATTATATGTTCTGAATGTAATTCTATCACTGTTACCATGGAGATACTATTATATGTTCTGAATGTAATTCTATCACTGTTACCATAGAGATACTATTATATGTTCTGAATGTAATTCTATCACTGTATGTATCCATCTTCTTCCCATCTGAAGGAATAAACATCTATAATGAATGAAGCCTGTGAGAGTCTGGTGTTTTGTTCTCATGGTGTTTAAATGTAACCAAGTGACTCCAAAATGTTCCAATTCAACATTAAACAACGTTATTTGAGCTAAAAATATAAATGATTGAAAGCACTATTTTAGTTGTCAGTTATTCATTCAAACTTTGCCGTAACTATGTGTCCAACCAGTCCAGCATACCAGCTAGCTACCATGTCTCTAAACATACCTGGAGCTGGTTAAGAAGCTACCATGTTTCTAAACATACCTGGAGCTGGTCAAGAAGCTACCATGTTTCTAAACATACCTGGGATGCTGAGCTCAAGAAGCTACCATGTCTCTAACATACATACCTGGAGCTGGTCAAGAAGCTACCATGTCTCTAAACATACCTGGAGCTGGTCAAGAAGCTACATATGTCTCTAAACATACCTGGAGCTGGTCAAGAAGCTACCATGTCTCTGAACATACCTGGAGCTGGTCAAGAAGCTACTATGTCTCTAAACATACATCACCCATAGGGCGGCGCACTATTGGCCCAGCATCGTCCAGGTGTGGCCGGGGTAGGCCGTCATTGGAAATAAGAATTTGTTCTTTACTGACTTGCCAAGTTAAATAAAGGTTAAATCATTTTTAAAAGGATTTTCAAGCAGTGTTCTCAAATCTCACCAGCAGGGGTCAGCCTTGTTTCAGTTTTCAAACCTCCAATCCATGACCTCTGCCGACAGGACAGGTTTCAATTGATTGATTGATTGATTGATAAATATATTATATATATATATAAAATACATATTTTGTTTTGGATGAATTTACCTCTGCCTAGATTCCTTTTATGGATTATTTGGCTTGAAGACCATTGCGATGCGTTTTTACCCATTGAAGACTATTCAGAAAGACTACAAAAAACTACAAGGCTACTTCCTGGAAAATGACGTGTCACTTTAGTAGTGTATAGAAAAAAAGACCTTGGATGAGAGAGAGACAGAGAGGGAGGCAGAGATAGATAGAGAGACAGAAAGGGAGGGAGGCAGAGAAGAGGGAGGGAGGCAGAGATAAATAAAGAGAGAGAGAGAGAGAGGCAGAGAGATAAATAAAGAGAGAGAGAGGGAGGCAGAGAGCGAGAGAGTTAGAGGCAGAGAGAGAGCGAGGCAGAGAGCAAAGGAGGAGAGAGAGAGAGAGAGATAAAAAGAGAGAGAGAGTTAGAGGCAGAGAGAGAGCGAGGCAGAGAGCAAAGGGAGAGAGACAAAAAGAGAGAGATGAGGCAGAGAGTTAAATAAAGAGAGAGATGGAGACAGATATAGAGAGATGGCGAGAGCAGAGACAGAGAGCAGAGGAGGCAGAGAGTTAGAGACAAAGAGAGAGAGAAAGAAGAGAGCGAGAGATGGAGACAGATATAGAGAGATGGAGGCAGAGAGAGAGAGATATGTCATATATTCATTTGAGACAGTACCACACAACATAAATGATCCTGCAGCAACAGGAAATTGTTTTGTTGTTTTTAATTAATGGACATTTTTTGTAGGGGGGGTTAAAAAAATTGTTTGGTCAAAAAAAAGTCTGACATTTTAAAGAAGAAAATACAAACTTTAGAAGCCTTTTTAACCTGGAATACATTACAAATTAGCATTTCATTCTGTGCAGGAAAATTCCTACAACAACAGGATGATCAAATTAAGATACGGCTCCTGTAGGTTTCACAGCAGTATTTCCTTCCAAGCAGGTTTTTCAGTTTTTGCAGCAAACAAAAAGAAAATACCCTTTTACAAAATACAACACATATCTTATCTGGTGTAAGAGATATGATGCAGAACGCGTGTTCAGAGTGTCAAGATCCAGATGGGTTTGAGGGCTATCAGGAGAACCTTCCTTGGGAACCTAAATCTAGACAGAGTCACACAGACAGAATGACAGACAGACAGATACACAGACAGAATGACAGACAGACAGATACACAGACAGAAAATACAAACTTTAGAAGCCTTTTTTTTAACCTGTGCATGAATACAGAGATTACAAAAGCTGTATTTCAGTATTCAGGTTTTATGTCAGACAGACAGACAGATACACAGACAGAATGATAGACAGACAGATACACAGACAGAATGACAGACAGACAGATACACAGACAGAATGACAGACAGACAGATACACAGACAGAATGATAGACAGACAGATACACAGACAGAAAGACAGACAGACAGACAGACAGATACACAGACAGAATGACAGACAGACAGATACACAGACAGAATGACAGACAGACAGATACATTGACAGAATGACAGACAGACAGATACACAGACAGAATGACAGACAGACAGATACACAGACAGAATGACAGACAGACAGATACTCAGACAGAATGACAGACAGACAGATACACAGACAGATGCACAGACAGACAGATGCACAGACAGACAGATACACAGACAAAATGACAGACAGACAGATGCACAGACAGAATGACAGACAGACAGAATGACAGACAGAATGACAGACAGACAGAATGACAGACAGAATGACAGACAGACATGATACACAGACAGAATGACAGAATGATAGACAGACAGATACAGACAGACAGATACACAGACAGACAGAAATGACAGACAGACAGATACACAGACAGAATGACAGACAGACAGACACACAGACAGAATGACAGACAGACAGATACACAGACAGAATGACAGACAGACAGATACACAGACAGAATGACAGCCAGACAGACAGATACACAGACAGACAGAATGACAGACAGACAGATACACAGACAGAATGACAGCCAGACAGACAGATACACAGACAGACAGAATGACAGACAGACAGATACACAGACAGAATGACAGACAGACAGACAGACAGATACACAGACAGACAGACAGACAGAATGACAGACAGAAAACTTCTTAGAACCATTGTCATGTTTTATCAGACCCAGCTCTGCCAGCTGACTTTAACAAACCACCACTTACTATATAGGAGAGGTCGGGTAAATTTAAGAACCCACCACTTATTGTATATAGGAGAGGTCGGGTAAATTTAAGAACCCACCACTTACTATATAGAGAGAGGTCGGGTAAATTTAACAACCCACCACATACTATATAGGAGAGGTGGGGTAAATTTAACAACCCACCACTGATTGTATATAGGAGAGGTCGGGTAAATTTAACAACCCACCACATACTATATAGGAGAGGTCGGGTAAATTTAACAACCCACCACATACTATATAGGAGAGGTCGGGTCAATTTAACAACCCACCACATACTATATAGGAGAGGTCGGGTAAATTTAACAACACCACATACATAGGAGACCTCCAGCCACACAAATAACAACCCACCACATACTATATAGGAGAGGTCGGGTAAATTTAACAACCCACCACTGATTGTATATAGGAGACAGTAAATTTAACAACCCACCACTGATTGTATATAGGAGAGGTTGGGTAAATTTAACAACCCACCACTGATTGTATATACAGAGGTGGGTAAATTTAACAACCCACCACTGATTGTATATAGGAGAAATGGGTAAATTTAACAACCCACCACTGTTGTATATAGGAGAGGTTGGGTAAATTTAACAACCCACCACTGATTGTATATAGGAGAGGTGGGGTAAATTTAACAACCCACCACTGATTGTATATAGGAGAGGTGGGGTTAATTTAACAACCCACCCCTGATTGTATATAGGAGAGGTGGGGGTAAATTTAACAACCCACCACTGATTGTATATAGGAGAGGTCGGGTAAATTTAAGAACCCACCCTGTATTGTAAATAGGAGAGGTGGGGGTAAATTTAACAACCCACCACTTATTGTATATAGGAGAGGTTGGGTAAATTTAACAACCCACCCTGTATTGTATATAGGAGAGGTCGGGTAAATTTAACAACCCACCACTGATTGTATATAGGAGAGGTCGGGTAAATTTAACAACCCACCACTGATTGTATATAGGAGAGGTCGGGTAAATTTAAGAACCCACCCTGTATTGTAAATAGGAGAGGTTGGGTAAATTTAACAACCCACCCTGTATTGTATATAGGAGAGGTTGGGTAAATTTAACAACCCATCCAGTATTGTAAATAGGAGAGGTTGCAATTTATGCAACACATTGGTCCATGACAAACCTCCAGCCACAAAAGAAAACGAGCCAGGCTCATTTCCGCCCTCTTCTGATTGGTTGCTGTAAATGCAGATGCTGAGCCCAGTGCAACAATATGATGAAGTGTGAATGTTTCTGCCACCCACAAACAGGAACACGGTTCCAAATGAATGACATTATTACGTGTTCCACCACCCATGTTATCTACATGATTAAATGTCCATGTGGGCTGTGTTATGTAGGTAGACACCACCCATGTTATCTACATGATTAAATGTCCATGTGGGCTGTGTTATGTAGGTAGACACCACCCATGTTATCTACATGATTAAATGTCCATGTGGGCTGTGTTATGTAGGTAAACACCACCCATGTTATCTACATGATTAAATGTCCATGTGGGCTGTGTTATGTAGGTAAACACCACCCATGTTATCTACATTATTAAATGTCCATGTGGGCTGTGTTATGTAGGTAAACACCACCCATGTTATCTACATGATTAAATGTCCATGTGGGCTGTGTTATGTAGGTAAACACCACCCATGTTATCTACATGATTACAAATCAAAAACTGAAAAATTTCTCTTGGTTTGATTGGTTAAGTAACACCAGTTAATTTGAGCAGGAAAGTTAATGTAGTCTAACATTATAGTATGTTTCCATTATGTGGAACAATGTCAGGTCATTAAAGGTGATTGCTGGATTGAGTAGTATTAGAGCCTGTTGGCAGAAGACTAAACTAATATGTTAAGTGGGGGAGTATCATAGATTTTAATTATAGTGTTGTTACCGCAATAGTCTAAATAATTTCATATGTTTTGGGGAATGAAAGCTTTGTGGATATGAGTGGGAAAAAACAATATGTTTGTTTTGATTTTTACGCTGATGAGACAGCGCCAACTTTTGAAAGATTTTAGATTTGTTTAAAAAAATCAGGATTGGTTTTTACTAAATTTATATCAACAGGTTGAAATTATTAGGTTGCTGATTAAAAAAACATTTAGGAGTTGATTTAACTTAAACATTGTATCATACATATACATTGATGGTGATTAAAACTTATGATTAATGATTTGAGGTACAGTGGAATTATCATTAGGTTTGGTTTATAGTTCACGTTTGAGTTTCTGAATCGATGGAGTGTAAATGAATACTGAGTTTATTTGAGTTTATTTTTATTTTTACAGGGACAGTGCACATTAATCAACATTTCAGTAAAAGTGCCGGTTTTAGCCAACCGGCTAATTTTCAACCGCAGTCCCTGGGCTGGTTATTAAAAACAATTACAATATAAACAATAGCAACATAGAACAAGCAAGACATAGCATACAGACAGAGCAACATAGGACAAGAAGACATAGCATACAGACAGAGCAACATAGGACAAGCAAGACATAGCATACAGACAGAACAACATAGGACAAGAAGACATAGCATACAGACAGAGCAACATAGGACAAGAAGACATAGCATACAGACAGAGCAACATAGGACAAGAAGACATAGCATACAGACAGAGCAACATAGGACAAGAAGACATAGCATACAGACAGAGCAACATAGGACAAGAAGACATAGCATACAGACAGAGCAACATAGGACAAGCAAGACATAGCATACAGACAGAGCAACATAGGACAAGAAGACATAGCATACAGACAGAACAACATAGGACAAGAAGACATAGCATACAGACAGAACAACATAGGACAAGAAGACATAGCATACAGACAGAACAACATAGGACAAGAAGACATAGCATACAGACAGAGCAACATAGGACAAGAAGACATAGCATACAGACAGAGCAGCAAGACAAAATTCATAAAAGCAACAAAGTGTTTCCACACCTCACAAGCTACAGACAACAGACAACATGGAAAGCGGCAACACACAGCTAGGGACCATGTTCACAAATCTGATTGACCTTTAGCCATGTCTTCAAGCATTTTGTGAAAGTGTGATATGTGGTGCAGTTATGTGTGTCTGATGGCAGTGTATTCCAGACATGGGAAGCTCTCACAGAGAATGCAGATTTACTAAAGGTGCTTTTCCTTAGGGAACTATACAGTCACCTCTCATGGCAGACCTTGTGGATCTGCTGCCATATGTCTGGGTTTTCTGTTTAACAGAAGTACTGAGTGGAGGGGGAGGAGCCAGGCCATTGAGGATCTTGAATACAAGACATGCGTCGGTGTATTGCACAAGATTTTCCCAACTCAAGAGCTCATGCTTTCTAAGGATGTAACAGTGATGATGGCTATTGGGCTTCCTATCAAGCACTTTGAGAGCCTGTTTGTAGACAGACTGAATAGGTTTTAATGTTGTACAGCAAGCTTGGGCCCAACTAGTCAAGCAGTATGTTAAGTGGGGGAGTATCATAGATTTGAAGTACAGTTTTGCTACCTCTGTAGTCAAACAATTTCGTATAAATCGGAAATTAGCTAGGTTGAATTTGGTTATTTGAATGACCTTTTCACATGCTTTTTAAAAGAGAGGTTAGAATCAAGTATGATGCCAAGGTACTTAAAACCAGATACCAGCTGGAGCTTCTCCCCTGACACATAGACATCTGGCTCAGTAGCATCAGATACCACCTGGAGCTTCTCCCTGACACATAGACATCTGGCTCAGTAGCATCAGATACCACCTGGAGCTTCTCCCCTGACACATAGACATCTGGCTCAGTAGCATCAGATACCACCTGGAGCTTCTCCCCTGACACATAGACATCTGGCTCAGTAGCATCAGATACCACCTGGAGCTTCTCCCTGACACATAGACATCTGGCTCAGTAGCATCAGATACCACCTGGAGCTTCTCCCCTGACACATAGACATCTGGCTCAGTAGCATCAGATACCACCTGGAGCTTCTCCCCTGACACATAGACATCTGGCTCAGTAGCATCAGATACCACCTGGAGCTTCTCCCCTGACACATAGACATCTGGCTCAGTAGCATCAGATACCACCTGGAGCTTCTCCCCTGACACATAGACATCTGGCTCTGTAGCATCAGATACCACCTGTAGCTTCTCCCCTGACACATAGACATCTGGCTCTGTAGCATCAGATACCACCTGTAGCTTCTCCCCTGACACATAGACATCTGGCTCAGTAGCATCAGATACCACCTGTAGCTTCTCCCCTGACACATAGACATCTGGCTCAGTAGCATCAGATACCACCTGGAGCTTCTCCCCTGACACATAGACATCTGGCTCAGTAGCATCAGATACCACCTGTAGCTTCTCCCCTGACACATAGACATCTGGCTCAGTAGCATCAGATACCACCTGGAGCTTCTCCCCTGACACATAGACATCTGGCTCAGTAGCATCAGATACCACCTGGAGCTTCTCCCCTGACACATAGACATCTGGCTCAGTAGCATCAGATACCACCTGGAGCTTCTCCCCTGACACATAGACATCTGGCTCAGTAGCATCAGATACCACCTGGAGCTTCTCCCCTGACACATAGACATCTGGCTCAGTAGCATCAGATACCACCTGGAGCTTCTCCCCTGACACATAGACATCTGGCTCAGTAGCATCAGATACCACCTGGAGCTTCTCCCCTGACACATAGACATCTGGCTCAGTAGCATCAGATACCACCTGGAGCTTCTCCCTGACACATAGACATCTGGCTCAGTAGCATCAGATACCACCTGGAGCTCCTCCCCTGACACACAGACATCTGGCTCAGTAGCATCAGATACCACCTGGAGCTTCTCCCCTGACACATAGACATCTGGCTCAGTAGCATCAGATACCACCTGGAGCTTCTCCCCTGACACATAGACATCTGGCTCAGTAGCATCAGATACCACCTGGAGCTTCTCCCCTGACACACAGACATCTGGCTCAGTAGCATCAGATACCACCTGGAGCTTCTCCCCTGACACATAGACATCTGGCTCAGTAGCATCAGATACCACCTGGAGCTTCTCCCTGACACATAGACATCTGGCTCAGTAGCATCAGATACCACCTGGAGCTTCTCCCCTGACACATAGACATCTGGCTCAGTAGCATCAGATACCACCTGGAGCTTCTCCCCTGACACATAGACATCTGGCTCAGTAGCATCAGATACCACCTGGAGCTTCTCCCCTGACACATAGACATCTGGCTCAGTAGCATCAGATACCACCTGGAGCTTCTCCCCTGACACATAGACATCTGGCTCAGTAGCATCAGATACCACCTGGACCTTCTCCCCTGACACATAGACATCTGGCTCAGTAGCATCAGATACCACCTGGAGCTTCTCCCCTGACACATAGACATCTGGCTCTGTAGCATCAGATACCACCTGTAGCTTCTCCCCTGACACATAGACATCTGGCTCTGTAGCATCAGATACCACCTGTAGCTTCTCCCCTGACACATAGACATCTGGCTCAGTAGCATCAGATACCACCTGGAGCTTCTCCCCTGACACATAGACATCTGGCTCAGTAGCATCAGATACCACCTGTAGCTTCTCCCCTGACACATAGACATCTGGCTCAGTAGCATCAGATACCACCTGGAGCTTCTCCCCTGACACATAGACATCTGGCTCAGTAGCATCAGATACCACCTGGAGCTTCTCCCCTGACACATAGACATCTGGCTCAGTAGCATCAGATACCACCTGGAGCTTCTCCCCTGACACATAGACATCTGGCTCAGTAGCATCAGATACCACCTGGAGCTTCTCCCCTGACACATAGACATCTGGCTCAGTAGCATCAGATACCACCTGGAGCTTCTCCCCTGACACATAGACATCTGGCTCAGTAGCATCAGATACCACCTGGAGCTTCTCCCCTGACACATAGACATCTGGCTCAGTAGCATCAGATACCACCTGGAGCTTCTCCCCTGACACATAGACATCTGGCTCAGTAGCATCAGATACCACCTGGAGCTTCTCCCCTGACACACAGACATCTGGCTCAGTAGCATCAGATACCACCTGGAGCTTCTCCCCTGACACATAGACATCTGGCTCAGTAGCATCAGATACCACCTGGAGCTTCTCCCCTGACACATAGACATCTGGCTCAGTAGCATCAGATACCACCTGGAGCTTCTCCCCTGACACACAGACATCTGGCTCAGTAGCATCAGATACCACCTGGAGCTTCTCCCCTGACACATAGACATCTGGCTCAGTAGCATCAGATACCACCTGAGCTTCTCCCCTGACACATAGACATCTGGCTCAGTAGCATCAGATACCACCTGGAGCTTCTCCCCTGACACATAGACATCTGGCTCTGTAGCATCAGATACCACCTGTAGCTTCTCCCCTGACACATAGACATCTGGCTCAGTAGCATCAGATACCACCTGGAGCTTCTCCCCTGACACACAGACATCTGGCTCAGTAGCATCAGATACCACCTGGAGCTTCTCCCCTGACACATAGACATCTGGCTCAGTAGCATCAGATACCACCTGGAGCTTCTCCCCTGACACATAGACATCTGGCTCTGTAGCATCAGATACCACCTGTAGCTTCTCCCCTGACACACAGACATCTGGCTCAGTAGCATCAGATACCACCTGGAGCTTCTCCCCTGACACATAGACATCTGGCTCAGTAGCATCAGATACCACCTGGAGCTTCTCCCCTGACACACAGACATCTGGCTCAGTAGCATCAGATACCACCTGGAGCTTCTCCCCTGACACATAGACATCTGGCTCAGTAGCATCAGATACCACCTGGAGCTTCTCCCCTGACACATAGACATCTGGCTCAGTAGCATCAGATACCACCTGGAGCTTCTCCCTAACACATAGACATCTGGCTCAGTAGCATCAGATACCAGCTGGAGCTTCTCCCCTGACACATAGACATCTGGCTCAGTAGCATCAGATACCACCTGGAGCTTCTCCCCTGACACATAGACATCTGGCTCAGTAGCATCAGATACCACCTGGAGCTTCTCCCCTGACACATAGACATCTGGCTCAGTAGCATCAGATACCACCTGGAGCTTCTCCCCTGACACATAGACATCTGGCTCAGTAGCATCAGATACCACCTGGAGCTTCTCCCCTGACACATAGACATCTGGCTCAGTAGCATCAGATACCACCTGGAGCTCCTCCCCTGACACATAGACATCTGGCTCAGTAGCATCAGATACCACCTGGAGCTTCTCCCCTGACACATAGACATCTGGCTCAGTAGCATCAGATACCACCTGGAGCTTCTCCCTGACACATAGACATCTGGCTCAGTAGCATCAGATACCACCTGGAGCTTCTCCCCTGACACACAGACATCTGGCTCAGTAGCATCAGATACCACCTGGAGCTTCTCCCCTGACACATAGACATCTGGCTCAGTAGCATCAGATACCACCTGGAGCTTCTCCCCTGACACATAGACATCTGGCTCAGTAGCATCTGTTGCCCTCTTTGTGAAGAACATGCAAACAGTTTTTTTCACATTGAGATGCAAACACGAGTCACTGAGTCACTCTGTAACCTGGACCAACACTAACTAAGTGTTTTGTGTTTTCTCCGGGAAAATTGATATTTCACTGTCTCTCTCTGGAATGTTTCCAGGGACAATACTCTTGGGGAGAGTGAGTGAAATTGAGGCCATAAACTACCACATTGGAGGGGGACTGGAAGTTTTTTGTTTTACACACGCAAATTCTTTTGATAAAGGAATGTTCTGGGAACATGGAAATACAAAAATGTTGGAACTAGTTGATTATTGTTTACAAATTGTTTCATATAGTGAAAAACACTGCTTTGAAGGGTTTTGTATGACCTATGACCTTCTGATGACTTTCCGTTGTGGCTTGATCACCCGCATTGGAAAGCCATTTGGATAATAAATGTATGGTCATTTGTAATACTGCTTTCAAAATAATTTGTGTAATTGGTAAATATGTTTCTTAGCCATATTTGTAATTTGGACCAGTGTGAAGGGCATTGCTTTTACCTAAGGGTATGCTGCTTTAAGTCTGTTTTCCTATGACCAGAGGGGTTCAATCATTTTTCTTTGTGGAGTTTTTTTCAGTTTAGTGATTTTAATTTGATTAGGTTCGCTGAAATTTTGTTTTACATTTCTTTTCAGTTTTGTTTTACATTACTCTCATACAGAGAGATGTGTGTAAAACATGGGGGAGGATTCAGTTTTTTGAGGGTTTGAATTGAAGTTATACTACTTAAGTGATATTTTAAGGAGTGTATTGTATTGTTGAGTGTATTGTATTTGTTGTGTTTGTTCTGTTCTATTCCCGAGGGGTAGAGGTCTAATTTCTTGATCCTTGGCTCTACGATGGAGTTGACAGTGAGATGGGGAGTATAAACCATTTGAAAGAATAGTTTCAATAGAATGTGTTGATATTCTCTGTGAAATATGTTTAGATATGTGTATTAAGAATAATTGGTAAAAGTAATAATTTATCATGTAGTTAATGAACTGAACTAAACTGTTGTTCTGATCTGTTCTTTCGAGGTTATCATGAAAAGTGACATCAGACGGTATCTTAATGCATGGAAGAGATAATTGGACCGAATGGTGTGTGTACCCCAAAACCCCCTCTAACTGGCTGAAGAAGAGTGACAAAGGCTTTGAAGGCTTTCCGAACCACTTCTACCGAGAGAAAAGAACCAAGCCAGGAATTGGTGTACAGTATCAGATCTAAGCTATCAACTGCTTTTCTTTCATGGTTCTGTCATACTGTGAGAGTCCACTTGGAGTGATCATGGAGAAAGATCTGTTCTAACATTTTCTTATGATGCTGGTATATTGGTTGACGAATGGACAAGACATGAGTGGTAAAGATGAGACATTGAAATTGGGACATTATCATGGGCCGTCCACTTTGAACTGTAAAACTATCTGAAGAAGAACGAAAGCGACGCCAGAAGATGCACTGCCTGAGAGGGTGGGGTTGGTCAACTGTGCCATTAAATGGTTTATACTTAGAATTCTAAATGGTTTAGAATAATTATACTGAATGTAAGTAAATCTGCTAATATTGATGTGTGTTAAATTGAGGTTTTTACTTTGAGTGATAAGACAAATTTGAATCACTGAGGAATGCTATTCTAAATATTGGTTGGATAAATAGTTGGGTTGTTACTTATGAGTTGGAATATGAATGATTTCAATGACCTATTCTCTATTCCGGAGTATATTTCTGAGCATGAGGACTTAGAGGGATGTATGTCCTATATGTTGTGAGGCGGCCTGTGTTTAGACACTGGTTCTCATGTAACTTAAAGAGCATAAATATGTTATGTTTTTATTTTCCTCAAATGGATTATTCTGTGTTATTAAACATGTACAAGTTTGTCTTGTAGAATAAAGGTTCTAAACTTAGTTTCAGAAGAGAGAAAGCTTACAAATAAGCTAAGGTATTTGACATTGAGGGGATTTGAATTTTAATTTCTTTTTAAATATTGAGTGTGTAATTAATATTCTGATTCTTTAGAAGGGACAATGTCCCTGGGAGGGGAATGTTGGGGAATAATCAGAATTAGTTGGTAACATAGTTAAGATGTTTTATTTCATCATATGTTTGTAAGTTACTTCTCATCAGAATGTGTTTGTATAATACTGTGGCGGGGTTGCAGTATCTGTTCTATGTCAAGACTAAGTTACTTGGGCCGGAGAGAGGGGAGAGGTCAAGCGTGTATCTCTTGGCTCCACAATGTCTGTGTGCCAGTCAGTGTGTCTCTGTGATCTTGTCAAGATAGGATGGATTTGATATATGCCTGTTGATATGGAGGATTGGTTTATGGTTCTGAGTTTGAGAAAAGAACATGTTTCAGGAGACAAAGCTGAACGATTTATTATGTCTATGCTGTCTGGCTATGTGTGTTTTTGCTATAAAGGATCTCAGTTGAAATGTGGAGGGGACTCTCAGAGAATTCATGGATAGACACTGAATTGATCTGAGAGTCACAGGGTTGTGATAGAGCTCATATAATTAAAGATGGACTTTGATAACTAACTGACTTGTGTGTGGTTTGCTCTCATGATTTGGTAAATAGAGGCCATTTCCACGACAGTGGCCTGTGTCCCTTTGCCTTGACATGCTCTCTCCACAGTTTTGCATGTCAGTGGTCGTTTTTCTTTTTAATGGGTTTATCAATCCTCTCAGTTTCCCTTGTGGTTCAGGAGGGGCAGTTTCATTTCTACCCCTTCCCTCTCCAGGAACTGCCTTCCTGTCTACCAGCATATGGCAGGAGTATACACAGTCCAACTTGGTCCTTGGGTCTTGGGCAATATACAGCTGCCACCCCAACTTGACCACGTGCCTCTTTCTTTTGTCTCCTTGCACCGGCTCAGTGTCTTCCACCTCCATGAGCCTTGTAACACAGTCCATCGTCTTTTCTTTTCTCATTACTCTCCCCCAATGGAGATCTCTGACTGGTCTGCTCATACCTTCCCACCAACATCTTCTGATAACTCCGTGGTGGTTGTTCCTTTCATGATTATTGTCTATATTATAATCATCATCTTGTTCCCAGTCACGCCTGTTTAATAGCAACTGACTGAGGTATTCCCTGGGATTCCATTTGGAGAATTTCCCATCTACCCACATCCAACAGGTTGGGTCTCCTGGTTGAGTTCCGTATCCCGTAAGGGGTATCGAGTCTCTATTCCTTTCCTCTAACCAGTGCTCACTATCTCTGTATGTGCTCACTATCTCTGTATGTGCTCACTATCTCTGTATGTGCTCACTATCTCTGTATGTGCTCACTATCTCTGTATGTGCTCACTATCTCTGTATGTGCTCACTATCTCTGTATGTGCTCGCTATCTCTGTATGTGCTCACTATCTCTGTATGTGCTCGCTATCTCTATATGTGCTCGCTATCTCTGTATGTGCTCGCTATCTCTGTATGTGCTCACTATCTCTATATGTGCTCACTATCTCTGTATGTGCTCGCTATCTCTATATGTGCTCACTATCTCTGTATGTGCTCACTATCTCTGTATGTGCTCGCTATCTCTGTATGTGCTCACTATCTCTATATGTGCTCACTATCTCTGTATGTGCTCGCTATCTCTATATGTGCTCACTATCTCTATATGTGCTCACTATCTCTGTATGTGCTCGCTATCTCTATATGTGCTCACTATCTCTGTATGTGCTCACTATCTCTATATGTGCTCACTATCTCTATATGTGCTCGCTATCTCTATATGTGCTCACTATCTCTATATGTGCTCACTATCTCTATATGTGCTCACTATCTCTATATGTGCTCGCTATCTCTATATGTGCTCACTATCTCTATATGTGCTCACTATCTCTGTATGTGCTCGCTATCTCTATATGTGCTCACTATCTCTATATGTGCTCACTATCTCTGTATGTGCTCGCTATCTCTATATGTGCTCACTATCTCTATATGTGCTCACTATCTCTGTATGTGCTCGCTATCTCTATATGTGCTCACTATCTCTATATGTGCTCACTATCTCTGTATGTGCTCGCTATCTCTATATGTGCTCACTATCTCTGTATGTGCTCGCTATCTCTGTATGTGCTCACTATCTCTGTATGTGCTCGCTATCTCTGTATGTGCTCGCTATCTCTGTATGTGCTCGCTATCTCTATATGTGCTCGCTATCTCTGTATGTGCTCACTATCTCTGTATGTGCTCACTATCTCTGTATGTGCTCGCTATCTCTGTATGTGCTCACTATCTCTATATGTGCTCACTATCTCTGTATGTGCTCACTATCTCTATATGTGCTCACTATCTCTGTATGTGCTCACTATCTCTATATGTGCTCGCTATCTCTGTATGTGCTCACTATCTCTGTATGTGCTCACTATCTCTGTATGTGCTCGCTATCTCTGTATGTGCTCACTATCTCTGTATGTGCTCACTCCCCCTTTGTTGAAATGGCCCCTGCTCTACTGGCCAAAGGAGGTCCTCTATTCTTACTGGGGTAAGTAAGCTTCCCTTCAGTAGCTCCGTATCTGTTGGTGTCTGCACTCCATGCAGTCTTTTGACCTCAGGAACCCACTATGCGTCCACATGCACACACATTTTTGGGGATCCCAATTTCCTGTGACCACTTGTGCCCCTAACATGCAATTTGGGAATACTTCTGTCCCGCATTTCCTGCACCAGAGGATACGTCCAACTCTCTGCCTTCCTCCTTTTTCGCCGTTGTCACTACCTGTGGCTACTTCTCTAATACTGCTATTAGCTGGTCCTTCATATTGGACTTCTCCTGTGGGTTTTCCACACATATCACAGGGTGCTGTATTCATATAACCTAGCCCCCCCGGGTCTAGGCATCTACTCTTCTGCCACAATACCCTAGTGTACCACAATACATCTACTCTTCTGCCACAACACCCTAGTGTACCACAATACATCTACTCTTCTACCACAATACCCTAGTGTACCACAATACATCTACTCTTCTACCACAATACCCTAGTGTACCACAATACATCTACTCTTCTGCCACAACACCCTAGTGTACCACAATACATCTACTCTTCTACCACAACACCCTAGTGTACCACAATACATCTACTCTTCTGCCACAACACCCTAGTGTACCACAATACATCTACTCTTCTACCACAATACCCTAGTGTACCACAATACATCTACTCTTCTACCACAACACCCTAGTGTACCACAACACCCTAGTGTACCACAATACATCTACTCTTCTACCACAACACCCTAGTGTACCACAACACCCTAGTGTACCACAATACATCTACTCTTCTACCACAACACCCTAGTGTACTACAATACATCTACTCTTCTGCCACAACACCCTAGTGTACCACAATACATCTACTCTTCTGCCACAACACCCTAGTGTACCACAATACATCTACTCTTCTACCACAACACCCTAGTGTACTACAATACATCTACTCTTCTGCCACAACACCCTAGTGTACTACAATACATCTACTCTTCTGCCACAATACCCTAGTGTACCACAATACATCTACTCTTCTACCACAATACCCTAGTGTACCACAATACCCTAGTGTACCACAATACATCTACTCTTCTGCCACAATACCCTAGTGTACCACAATACCCTAGTGTACCACAATACATCTACTCTTCTACCACAACACCCTAGTGTACCACAATACATCTACTCTTCTACCACAACACCCTAGTGTACCACAATACATCTACTCTTCTACCACAATACCCTAGTGTACCACAATACTCTAGTGTACCACAATATATCTACTCTTCTGCCACAATACCCTAGTGTACCACAATACATCTACTCTTCTACCACAACACCCTAGTGTACCACAACACCCTAGTGTACCACAATACATCTACTCTTCTACCACAACACCCTAGTGTACCACAATACATCTACTCTTCTACCACAACACCCTAGTGTACCACAATATATCTACTCTTCTGCCACAATACCCTAGTGTACCACAATACATCTACTCTTCTGCCACAACACCCTAGTGTACCACAATACATCTACTCTTCTACCACAACACCCTAGTGTACCACAATACATCTACTCTTCTGCCACAATACCCTAGTGTACCACAATACATCTACTCTTCTGCCACAACACCCTAGTGTACCACAATACATCTACTCTTCTACCACAATACCCTAGTGTACCACAATACATCTACTCTTCTACCACAATACCCTAGTGTACCACAATACATCTACTCTTCTACCACAATACCCTAGTGTACCACAATACCCTAGTGTACCACAATACATCTACTCTTCTGCCACAACACCCTAGTGTACCACAATACATCTACTCTTCTGCCACAACACCCTAGTGTACCACAACACCCTAGTGTACCACAATACATCTACTCTTCTGCCACAACACCCTAGTGTACCACAACACCCTAGTGTACCACAATACATCTACTCTTCTGCCACAATACCCTAGTGTACCACAACACCCTAGTGTACCACAATACATCTACTCTTCTGCCACAATACCCTAGTGTACCACAATACATCTACTCTTCTGCCACAACACCCTCGTGTACCACAATACATCTACTCTTCTGCCACAACACCCTAGTGTACCACAATACATCTACTCTTCTACCACAATACCCTAGTGTACCACAACACCCTAGTGTACCACAACACCCTAGTGTACCACAACACCCTAGTGTTTGCTGCTACCATGACTCCAACTTTGGCCAGGTCTTCATGCCTTGTATGTGAGGCCACCCAAATGATATCACCGAGCGGCGCACCTGCAGTCCCGACCTGCAGGTCAACAGATGCAGCCAGTCTGGTACTAGCTCCTGGGTGGACATACTTTTTTAAGTTGTGAGATATCTACTGTTATATCACCGTTTACTTTGATCGTGTTTGCACTGATCACCCCAATTATGTGTTGTTTTTTCTGTATTTTTGGGGGATAACTCTATCCCCGGTGTCAGCTCCTGGTGGTTTCTTAATCCTAATCCAGTCTCCCACCTGTAACACCCAAGGTAGAGGGGGAGACTGCGCATTAGCTATTTCCACCATCGTGCTAACGTTGGGTAATCCCATCAACTCCCTAGGTCTGGGTCCTGCTTCTGTGGGAGTTAAATGTAGCTCCACACAGGCTTGTACTAGTTTAGGCCCCCAGTCTTTCCCTGCCTTCCACAACCCTAACGTTGTTTTAAGCTTTCCAATTGTTCTCTCCGCGCAACCATTTGCTTGGGGAGTATAAGGAGGGGAGAATATGTGCGAGACTCCTTGCTCGGCACACCAATCCTCCACTCTCTTATTCCTATTTTGGGTCCCATTGTCAGTCCTCAACAATGAGAATGGACCTAGAGCAAGAGGCAGAAGGTTAAGCATTTGCAATACTGGCAGCGCATTGGATGATTTTGAGGTGAGCACTATTGAGTACCCTGTAGCCATACACACCGCGACTATAGCGTACCTGTGCCCCAACGAGGTGGCCACCTTCATGGGACCCATAGTATCTAACGCTAGCTGCTTTCATGGTGTATTGCATTTAATGTGTTGACCTTTACCCTGCCTAGGTTGCTAACCTTTGCTCCTGGCAGGTAGCACACTGAGTGCATATATCTAGAACTTCCTCTCTAGTATATAATATGCCCTCAGTTTGTAGCCTCTTCATAAATATCTGGGAACCCAAATGTCCCCAATCTTCATGAAGTGCTCTCAGCTTATCTCTTTCCTGTTTGTAGAGGACTATTCGGCCCATCTGGACTAGTTCATCTACTTCTCTGTTTCCTAGTTGGTTAAAGTCTGCTTCTGCACCTGCCCAGTCGGCAGCCTTTTGATGACTCACTACTGTATCCATTTTATCCATTTTCCTCCATTCCCCCTCATATTGGATTGGTTTATTCTTGGCACCTCTGTACCCATTATTCTGCCAAATCTTTTTATCTGAGGTCATGGCCTGTGCACAGTAGTAGCTGTCTGTCACTACTTCTATCATTTTTAAGTTGGCCCCTGTGCAGTGTAAAAGGGCCTCTAACACTGCCATCACTTCTGCTTTTTGGGCCGTGCCTGTGATGATCCTTTAAAGTCCATCCTGAAATTGTACCCTGAGGTGTCCCCTCTTTGCACTTCGGCTGTCTTTTTTTCTTTGACCTTTGCCTTTTCTAGGTTACTTCTCTTTGCATTATTTACTTCCATGTAAAGTCCCATTCCCCTACTCCTGTGTCAGTGTCTAACTGACCTAATACATTTGCACATGGGCCACTATCTGTCTCAGTTCTTTCAATGTAGTTTTGTCTATGTTTAACTTCCTCTTAACTGCTGCTTTAATGGCTGTGGTTCAAAACCGACTTTTTCGCTTCCGCATCTGCTTCCTGTTGCCACAGCTAATACTGACTGTACCAGATATGGTCTCTGTTTCCATCTGCTTCCTGTTGCCACAGCTAATACTGACAGTACCAGATATGGTCTCTGTATCCATCTGCTTCCTGTTGCCACAGCTAATACTGACAGTACCAGATATGGTCTCTGTATCCATCTGCTTCCTGTTGCCACAGCTAATACTGACAGTACCAGATATGGTCTCTGTTTCCATCTGCTTCCTGTTGCCACAGCTAATACTGACAGTACCAGATATGGTCTCTGTATCCATCTGCTTCCTGTTGCCACAGCTAATACTGACAGTACCAGATATGGTCTCTGTATCCATCTGCTTCCTGTTGCCACAGCTAATACTGACAGTACCAGATATGGTCTCTGTTTCCATCTGCTTCCTGTTGCCACAGCTAATACTGACAGTACCAGATATGGTCTCTGTTTCCATCTGCTTCCTGTTGCCACAGCTAATACTGACAGTACCAGATATGGTCTCTGTATCCATCTGCTTCCTGTTGCCACAGCTAATACTGACAGTACCAGATATGGTCTCTGTATCCATCTGCTTCCTGTTGCCACAGCTAATACTGACAGTACCAGATATGGTCTCTGTTTCCATCTGCTTCCTGTTGCCACAGCTAATACTGACAGTACCAGATATGGTCTCTGTTTCCATCTGCTTCCTGTTGCCACAGCTAATACTGACAGTACCAGATATGGTCTCTGTTTCCATCTGCTTCCTGTTGCCACAGCTAATACTGACAGTACCAGATATGGTCTCTGTATCCATCTGCTTCCTGTTGCCACAGCTAATACTGAC
The DNA here is from genome assembly GCF_018296145.1 of Oncorhynchus tshawytscha. Classification (NCBI taxonomy): domain Eukaryota; kingdom Metazoa; phylum Chordata; class Actinopteri; order Salmoniformes; family Salmonidae; genus Oncorhynchus; species Oncorhynchus tshawytscha. The sequence goes on along the minus strand of NC_056438.1, from coordinate 5,054,570 downwards.
AGTACCAGATATGGTCTCTGTTTCCATCTGCTTCCTGTTGCCACAGCTAATACTGACAGTACCAGATATGGTCTCTGTATCCATCTGCTTCCTGTTGCCACAGCTAATACTGACAGTACCAGATATGGTCTCTGTATCCATCTGCTTCCTGTTGCCACAGCTAATACTGACAGTACCAGATATGGTCTCTGTTTCCATCTGCTTCCTGTTGCCACAGCTAATACTGACAGTACCAGATATGGTCTCTGTATCCATCTGCTTCCTGTTGCCACAGCTAATACTGACAGTACCAGATATGGTCTCTGTTTCCATCTGCTTCCTGTTGCCACAGCTAATACTGACAGTACCAGATATGGTCTCTGTTTCCATCTGCTTCCTGTTGCCACAGCTAATACTGACAGTACCAGATATGGTCTCTGTATCCATCTGCTTCCTGTTGCCACAGCTAATACTGACAGTACCAGATATGGTCTCTGTTTCCATCTGCTTCCTGTTGCCACAGCTAATACTGACAGTACCAGATATGGTCTCTGTATCCATCTGCTTCCTGTTGCCACAGCTAATACTGACAGTACCAGATATGGTCTCTGTTTCCATCTGCTTCCTGTTACCACAGCTAATACTGACAGTACCAGATATGGTCTCTGTATCCATCTGCTTCCTGTTGCCACAGCTAATACTGACAGTACCAGATATGGTCTCTGTATCCATCTGCTTCCTGTTGCCACAGCTAATACTGTCAGTACCAGATATGGTCTCTGTTTCCATCTGCTTCCTGTTGCCACAGCTAATACTGACAGTACCAGATATGGTCTCTGTTTCCATCTGCTTCCTGTTGCCACAGCTAATACTGACAGTACCAGATATGGTCTCTGTTTCCATCTGCTTCCTGTTGCCACAGCTAATACTGACAGTACCAGATATGGTCTCTGTATCCATCTGCTTCCTGTTGCCACAGCTAATACTGACAGTACCAGATATGGTCTCTGTATCCATCTGCTTCCTGTTGCCACAGCTAATACTGACAGTACCAGATATGGTCTCTGTATCCAAATATTGACTGACTGTCTCACTGTCTTCCTGTTTACACTAATGAATTTTATAGAACTCAACATTTCTATGTAGTAACCTATAAGATAATTATATAGTTCAACTTAATTAACCGATACTCTCAATGACCCTGGGTCACAACAGATGTCATATATTCTTGTCATCTTTCTACTATTTAAAGACAAACCTTCAAATGATTAGATAAGGCCAAAACGCTGCTAAACATAGCCTATGTTTTCTGTACTAATGAAATCTCTCTTTTGGGAGTCCTCTGTATTTTATCTAACAATAACCTGGGTTAATCTTAAACCAGTCTCATCAATAATTGAATATATATTGCCTAGTATGGGATCCATTACCTACAGTACTATATTATCCCTAAGAACTGCAACATATTTATTTTCATAATTAAATGTAATGCTTATAAAATCACTCTTTTTCTACCTTCATCTTTTTTCTGCCCTGCTGGCTTAAAATATATCCTAAATACTGAACATAAGTCTTCCTGCATGGCTCTCAACATTACCCTGGTGTCTCCTAGATTGGAGTCCCGTCTTGTAGCAGGGCCATTGCCATGGGGTACCAGGGCTGTGCATAGAAGGCCACTTTGCCACAATACACACTTACATCCTCTGGCCCCCTTTCTTTTTCTGGGATGACTTTTATTAGAACCCAATGTCGTATTACTACGAGGTCTGCCTGCCTTGACGGCGCTGAAAATAATTCACTCCTGTTGCCATATCTTCACCTTGAGGTTTGTATAAATGTCCTATTTAGTTATAAACTCTATAGTACTTTCTTATTTCTCAGGGATTTTTTTCTCATACAAAGTGATAGTTGACATAGTGACACTTACGCACTATGTTAGCTTTACTTTCCCAAGGAAATAATACAATTTCAAAGTAGTTATACACTTTGAATAGAGACTGGTGTTCCTTAATCATTTTATAATTAATTTCCACCTGTTCCAACAACTTCTAGTGAAGTTGATCAGTCTTCACGGAAAATTCTTAGGATTCAGGGTTATTTGCCTAATCCTGTTATTGGAGGGGCCGTCATATTGCACTTCCCAACAGCTATCCCACCGGCATCACATCTAATCTTTGTACTGTTTTCAGGAATCAAGCTGCGCTCTATTAGGTTATAACCACTCATTTTAAGAGCGTTGAGTCTATTTTTCCTTTCCAGTGGGGCCATTCCTGAATTTTCTAGGGTTATTCCTATTACATCCCTCCAGTATTTTTTTAGGACATGCGTTGCACACCCCATTCTAAGGTTAAAGTTTCCTCTACTTTCTCCCTCAAGTGGCATCACTTTCACTATGGCCCAATCTCCTGCTTGGCCTATCATTAGATCGCTGGAGGCGATAGCTCTTTTTTCAAAGTGTTTATCGTCCCAGAGGTCTGTCTGCCTTTCCACCCGATCATCTCTTTTACTGCTTGCTACCGCGAACCTACAATCTGGTAGATTTACCTGTAGCCTAAACTCCCTTTTCTGCTTCAGACTCCCGGTCTGGGCAGCTATTTGTTCTAGCGCTGCCTCTCCTAGGTCGAGTGCTGCTGCCATATATGTTATTATTTTATTATATTTTATATATATATCTATTATTTTAGGTCGTATAGGTCTTGTTCCTTAATCGCTTTCTAACTCTTCTATCGGTGCCCCACGTTGGGCGCCAAGTGTCACGGTGCTGACTTTTGCCCGTCGCCTGCAGCAAAAGCCTCTATCCCGTCCCCTGGCTAGGCTGAGTACTTTAGGATTTTAGTCACTTCGGTGTAACAGGGGCCTTGCCGTGCGGCCCCACCAACTCTTTTATGTATTCGTAATGGCCCTTCGCGTGAGTTGGGTTTGTTCCTTCGTTCACGTTGTCACTCCCGTATTTGCTGGTCGGGTGTGGGGCCTTGGATAGATGAGTACTTTATTACTTTATGTTTATAGACTCTTCCTATACTCCCTGACCTTGGGTCCTCTTCTCTTTATATATCAATACCTAATAACTAATCTTCTGTTAGTTATTATGCTGGTCAGCTAGTAGTCACTTGGAAACTAGTATTGTTATATGTATTGACTTTTCCAAAGATATATTATTGTCCACACAATGAAATATTCTTTAGTGCAATCACTTTAACCTATAACCAGGGTCACTTTCTGTTCCGTGAGAGTGTCAGAGGCGTTTGCTCTCCAGATCGTCAATCTGGCCTAGTTGTCAAAGTTTCAAGCTTTTATTAAGTCACTCTGTTTTTGGTCTTCATACACGTTATTACAATTCAATGGTTCTACAGTTTCCCAATACATCAATAATGCTCAATCAATCCTTAATGCGCTATGCTATGCGCTATGCTATGTGCTATGCTATGTGCTATACTATGTGCTATGCTATGTGCTATGCTATGTGCTATGCTATGCGCTATGCTATGTGCTATGCTATGTGCTATGCTATGTGCTATGCTATGTGCTATACTATGTGCTATGCTATGTGCTATGCTATGTGCTATACTATGTGCTATGCTATGTGCTATGCTATGTGCTATACTATGTGCTATGCTATGTGCTATGCTATGTGCTATGCTATGTGCTATACTATGTGCTATGCTATGTGCTATACTATGTGCTATGCTATGTGCTATACTATGTGCTATGCTATGTGCTATACTATGTGCTATGCTATGTGCTATGCTATGTGCTATACTATGTGCTATGCTATGTGCTATACTATGTACTATACTATGTGCTATACTATGTGCTATACTATGTGCTATGCTATGTGCTATGCTATGTGCTATGCTATGTGCTATGCTATGTGCTATACTATGTGCTTTGCTATGTGCTATGCTATGTGCTATGCTATGTACTATACTATGTGCTATACTATGTGCTATGCTATACTATGCCACGTAATATTTTTAAAAGTTCAACACACTTCTTTATGACTCTTTAAGCAAAGCAAACACCCATATATTTACCTTGAAGCTCTATTCCCTTGGTCCTTCCCGAAACTGGTCTCTATAAGAGTACTAATATTTTAGCAGCCCTCTGCTGTTTATACTACTATAATCTTCTTATTTAGTCCGAATTTCCTATGGTTTTTACTGCCTACTGTTTAGATATTGATTCCTTCTTATCGACCTTTTGGCTACTACGAGGCTTTAACTATTCCTGGGCTTTTTCACTCTTGCCGAACTGTCCGTTACTGACGCACCAAAGATGGAACATTGTTGCTTTCAAGAGTTCTGCACACCTCGCATTGTTGAGGGGCGAAGTTCTCTCGTGCACAATCTTGTTCACTTATTCTTTTATCGAGATGCGTAGTGGAACACAATTCTTTAAGAAATACCAGTCTATAGTATGCTCGCGCCTTGAGATCAAAGTAGTCAATACAAACAGAGTATAGTAAAAGTAATTTACCTGGTCTGATGATTCTCTATGATGTCCAAATCACATGGGTAGAGGATCATGCCTAGGCACTGATCTCTCCTCCTTTTATACCTCTTCTAGACACTCAGTTTGGGGAAAGATGTTCGGGAGTGCAATCTATCTCAACACAGAGTGCCATTGCATACGTATGGTAGCACTTAGTCCAAAGTTAGGTCCTCTAGCACTGATGCCCATAGGTATTATTCCGTTGGGGCGTCGTCTTGGTAACACGCCTCTTCAGTCTTCCTATAGCTTGGTTCTTGTTTAATTCTCAGTACTTGTATTTCACATGCCTTTGGCTCCCTCTGCTGGTCACCTGCTGTTGTGGCAATTTCTTCTTTTATCCCCCAGTCAACAGATGGCCTTAGAGTCCATGAATGTGGCCCTGGAACTGGACCGGCCATTGAGGGAGGGGTCCGATATTTTTTGCCTTTTACAACCCCTATAACCCTTATAACCATTAAACCTTATTATGAACCCTTATAACCATTATAACCATTAAACCCTTATAGCCATTATAACCATTAAACCATTATAACCATTAAACCATTATAACCCTTATAGCCATTAAACCCTTATAACCCTTATAACTTAGGGAATGTGTACTTAATAGTTGCGGGAATTACCACTGGACAAAACTCATCACTTTTCATCACAGTCACAATCACATCCATCCTCGTCATCACAATCCTTTAACTCCCCTGATGCTCTCGCCATCTTTATGTTCCCCTCTCCGTTCCCCTCTCCACTCCCTTCCCTGACCCTCTTTTTCCCCGGCTCAACCTCTTCTACAGCCTCTAAGTTCCTCCCTCTCTCGTCCTCTAATACATTAACGTTTCTTGGACATTTATTGTGAAACACCTCGACTCCGACATTGTAGATTTTGTTCAACACCTTTTCGAGTGCTCCCAAGGTCTCTGGTTTCAATGTCTTCCCCTTGCTCTCCTTTTGGTTCTCACCCCAGTGTGCTTGGGCCACCCACTGTCCCAGGTTGCTGTTGTAACAGCAGTAGGCTGTCCACATGAGATCTGGGATGTTCACTCTGTTGTTCAGTTTGTTGTTCTTGCTGGGCACTGCTCCAGTCAACACATAGGCTTCTATCCTGTTGTTGTTATCCTTACAGTTAAGCTCAAGATCTTCTCTGACTCTGCACTCCATTGTACTCCAGCTGCCTTGGTTGAAGGAACTTGCCTGGGGAACGGCGTTCGTCAGGGTGAAAGTGGACCTCTTGGCAGCATCATCAGGTGCGTACGAACACGGGAACAGGTGACCTCTGTCCAGACCCAGGTTGTTATTTTTGTAGTCTGTGTCCACAGCCTGGTGTTTGACAGCTTTATTATCCACCTTCATGTCACTTTGGTCCTTTATATTTTCAAGCTGCAGAAACATCAGTCAGACATTACAACTCTGTAACAAGTTTAGACATCACAACTCTGTAACAAGTTTAGACATCACAACTCTGTAACAAGTTTAGACATTACAACTCTGTAACAAGTTTAGACATTACAACTCTGTAACAAGTTCAGACATTACAACTCTGTAACAAGTTCAGACATTACAACTCTGTAACAAGTTCAGACATTACAACTCTGTAACAAGTTTAGACATTACAACTCTGTAACAAGTTTAGACATTACAACTCTGCAACAAGTTTAGACATTACAACTCCGTAACAAGTTCAGACATTAACTCATAAAAGATTACTGCACCTGTACATAGCCCACCTATAATTTAGCCCAAACAACTACCTCTTTCCATACTGTATTTTATTTATTTATTTATTTTGCTCCTTTGCACCCTATTATTTCTATCTCTACTTTGCACATTCTTCCACTGCAAATCTACCATTCCAGTCTTTTACTTGCTATATTGTATTTACTTTGCCACCATGGCCTTTTTGCCTTTACCTCCCTTCTCACCTCATTTGCTCACATCGTATATAGACTTGTTTCTACTGTATTATTGACTGTATGTTTGTTTTACTCCATGTGTAACTCTGTGTCGTTGTATCTGTCAAACTGCTTTGCTTTATCTTGGCCAGGTCGCAATTGTAAATGAGAACTTGTTCTCTACTGGCCAACCTGGTTAAATAAAGGTGTTCTCTACTGGCCAACCTGGTTAAATAAAGGTGTTCTCTACTGGCCAACCTGGTTAAATAAAGGTGTTCTCTACTGGCCTACCTGGTTAAATAAAGGTGTTCTCTACTGGCCAACCTGGTTAAATAAAGGTGTTCTCTACTGGCCAACCTGGTTAAATAAAGGTGTTCTCTACTGGCCTACCTGGTTAAATAAAGGTGTTCTCTACTGGCCAACCTGGTTAAATAAAGGTGTTCTCTACTGGCCAACCTGGTTAAATAAAGGTGTTCTCTACTGGCCTACCTGGTTAAATAAAGGTGTTCTCTACTGGCCTACCTGGTTAAATAAAGGTGTTCTCTACTGGCCTACCTGGTTAAATAAAGGTGTTCTCTACTGGCCTACCTGGTTAAATAAAGGTGTTCTCTACTGGCCAACCTGGTTAAATAAAGGTGTTCTCTACTGGCCAACCTGGTTAAATAAAGGTGTTCTCTACTGGCCAACCTGGTTAAATAAAGGTGTTCTGAACTGGCCAACCTGGTTAAATAAAGGTGTTCTCTACTGGCCTACCTGGTTAAATAAAGGTGTTCTCTACTGGCCTACCTGGTTAAATAAAGGTGTTTTACTGGCCTACCTGGTTAAATAAAGGTGTTCTCTACTGGCCTACCTGGTTAAATAAAGGTGTTCTCTACTGGCCAACCTGGTTAAATAAAGGTGTTCTCTACTGGCCTACCTGGTTAAATAAAGGTGTTCTCTACTGGCCTACCTGGTTAAATAAAGGCGGGATTTTTTTTTATTTTTTTTTAAAGTCACAATTTCACAATCCAGACTTAAACTGAAAGTGGTTGGACCAAAGATGCATTCGTGTCTCAAAGATACTGTATGTCTATACCTGTAAACAAATACACATGTTGAATGAATAGAGATTAGAACTACCTGGGGCTCGATCATCCAGGACTGATTTGGTCTACCAACTACCTTACCAGAGAAGGTGTAGGCTGAGAACACAGGGATCCTGTTGGTCTGAGTCAGAGAGTTGCAAACCTGTAGGTTTTCTTGTACTTACTGGCAAATCAGCTTGTAGAGAGGTTCTGGTTCTGGACTGTCCCACCAACCAAAATACCTGGGAGATTTGGAGTTGTCCCCTCCAGGAAGAATGTCTTGCACTGTGGAACAGACTGAACTTATCCACTACATGAGAGAGAGCAGGAGGAAGGAGAGAGAGGAGGAGGAGATTTAGAGAGATGACTCAATACCCCCATCATCACCTGAAGACTGTACACCACAGAGACAAAGATGAAGTTACAGAGACCAGTTGGTAGACTGGAGACTGCTGAGCTGAGTCAGGACAGACTGCTTTAAATAGTTATAACCTCTTAAGGAGCCGCCCCTTTTTTAACATTTTTGCCTAAAATGACAGACCCAAATCTAACTGCTTGTAACTCAGGCCCTGAAGCAAGGATATGCATATTCTTGGTACCATTTGAAAGCAAACACTTTGAAGTTTGTGGAAATGTGAAAGGAATGTAGGAGAATAAAACACAATAGATCTGGTAACAGATAATACAAAGAAAAAAACATGTTCTTTTGTATTTTTGTATTTACAGTGCCTTGCGAAAGTATTCGGCCCCCTTGAACTTTGCGACCTTTTGCCACATTTCAGGCCTCAAACATAAAGATATAAAACTGTATTTGTTTGTGGAGAATCAACAACAAGTGGGACACAATTAAATAAATCAAATTTCAAATCAAATTTTATTTGTCACATACACATGGTTAGCAGATGTTAATGCGAGTGTAGCGAAATGCTTGTGCTTCTAGTTCCGACAATGCAGTAATAACGAGCAAGTAATCTAACTAACAATTCCAAAAAAAAAACTACTGTCTTATACACAGTGTAAGGGGATAAAGAATATGTACATAAAGATATATGAATGAGTGATGGTACAGAGCAGCATAGGCAAGATACAGTAGATGATATCGAGTACAGTATATACATATGAGATAAGTATGTAAACCAAGTGGCATAGTTAAAGTGGCTAGTGATACATGTATTACATAAGGATGCAGTCGATGATATAGAGTACAGTATCAACGTATGCATATGAGATGAACAATGTAGGGTAAGTAACATTATATAAGGTAGCATTGTTTAAAGTGGCTAGTGATATATTTACATAATTTCCCATCAATTCCCATGATTAAAGTGGCTGGAGTAGAGTCAGTGTCATTGACAGTGTGTTGGCAGTAGCCACTCAATGTTAGTGGTGGCTGTTTAACAGTCTGATGGCCTTGAGATAGAAGCTGTTTTCAGTCTCTCGGTCCCAGCTTTGATGCACCTGTACTGACCTCGCCTTCTGGATGACAGCGGGGTGAACAGGCAGTGGCTCGGGTGGTTGATGTCCTTGATGATCTTTATGGCCTTCCTGTAGCATCGGGTGGTGTAGGTGTCCTGGAGGGCAGGTAGTTTGCCCCGGTGATGCGTTGTGCAGACCTCACTACCCTCTGAGAGCCTTACGGTTGAGGGCGGTGCAGTTGCCATACCAGGCGGTGATACAGCCCGCCAGGATGCTCTCGATTGTGCATCTGTAGAAGTTTGTGAGTGCTTTTGGTGACAAGCCGATTATGAATTATGAATTATGAAGTGGAACGACATTTATTGGATATTTCAAACTTTTTTAACAAATCAAAAACTGAAAAATTGGGCGTGCAAAATGATTGGGTTTGGTGGCTCTCTTGAAGCATGTGGGAACAACAGACTGGGATTGATTGAATATGTCCGTAAACACACCGGCCAGCTGGTCTGCGCATGCTCTGAGGGCGCGGCTGGGGATGCCGTCTGGGCCTGCAGCCTTGTGAGGGTTAACACGTTTAAATGTTTTCCTCACGTCGGCTGCAGTGAAGGAGAGTCCGCATGTTTTAGTTGTGGGCCGTGTCAGTGGCACTGTATTGTCCTCAAAGCGGGCAAAAAAGTTATTTAGTCTGTCTGGGAGCAAGAGATCCTGGTCCGTGACTGGGCTGGTTTTCTTTTTGTAATCCGTGATTGACTGTAGACCCTGCCACATGCCTCTTGTGTCTGAGCCGTTGAATTGAGATTCTACTTTGTCTCTATACTGACGCTTAGCTTGTTTGATAGCCTTGCGGAGGGAATAGTTACACTGTTTGTATTCGGTCATGTTTCCAGTCACCTTGCCCTGATTAAAAGCAGTGGTTCGCGCTTTCAGTTTCACGCGAATGCTGCCATCAATCCAATTCTGGTTTGGGAATGTTTTAATCTTTGCTATGGGAACGACATCTTCAACGCACGTTCTAATGAACTCGCACACCGAATCAGCGTATTTGTCAATGTTGTCGTCTGACGCAATACGGAACATATCCCAGTCCACGTGATGGAAGCAGTCTTGGAGTGTGGAATCAGATTGGTCGGACCAGCGTTGAACAGACCTCAGCGCGGGAGCTTCTTGTTTTAGTTTCTGTCTGTAGGCAGGGAGCAACAAAATGGAGTCGTGGTCAGCTTTTCCGAAAGGGGGGCGGGGCAGGGCCTTATATGCGTCGCGGAAGTTGGAATGATGAACCTATGGAACCTTCACCTACAAAAGTAACATTTATTTAAATGATGAACCTGTGGAACCTTCACCTACAATAGTAACATGTATTTAAATGATGAACCTGTGGAACCTTCACCTACAATAGTAACAGTTATTTCCTGCCACTAGGTCTATTCCATGGAAAGAGCAGATAATATTTCACAACATTTTCAACACGGCACCTGAATTGTGTCTTTGTATTTTGTGTCTGTTTTTTCTTTCTTCCGAAAGACAATCCTCAATTCACCATTTAACTTATTTTATTACAATTTTATTTCAGTTCATTCATCAAATTCACAAGATCAACCTTTACCTGTTTCTTTGGAAAAAAAATGAGTAAAATGTCATTTTAATTGTCAACTGACTACTTAAGTAAGTCTTGTCTGTAACCAGAACGACCCAAAGGACAAAAGCCTCTTGTTTCTGTAGCAAGAAGCAGCGTGATGTACCAGTACTGGACAGGAAGATAGTCTGTTAGAAGGCCTTGTACTCCATCATCTCCTTAATGCTGAGTGCCAAGCAGAGACGCATCTGGTCCCATTTTTTACAGTCTTTGGTATGACTCAACCAGGGATCAAACCCCAATCCCCTATCAGGGTGGACACTCTTGACTTGTCATCCTTTTGTTTATGAAATCATGTTCAAACAAAGTCAATGTGTTAAAAGTTAACTTTGGTCAAAAATGCAAAAATAACAGCATGAAACTGTACAGCTGATGAATGCACCATCATAACCGGTAATTTAATGATGAATTAGAGAGAAGATTAATTCCTGACTGATCTCTACAGCTTCGATCCAAAAACAAATACCCAAGTCTCCCCATTTCTTTAAAACACTTATCTAGGAAAAGTCAAGACATGATCTTCTCAATGGCAGATTTAGGGCAAATGTTTAATTCAGATGAAGTCAATTCAAATGTCTGTGGTGGTTCTTGAGAAAAGGCCCAGGGGTCTGATCACCATACAGTCCCATGGAATAGACCTACAGGAGGGGAGTCACATTTGATTAGTTACAGCATTTTCCATGGAAACGTACAGAGGAGTTTATGCAAATCAACCCTGTCTGTTTTGACACCTGAAGGAGGTTGTCTCTGAAAACCTATTTAAAGCAGTCTGTCCTGACTCAGCTCAACAGTCTCCAGTCTACCAACTGGTCTCTGCAACTTTATCTTTGTCTAATAATAGTAATATACAGGTCTACTATACAGGTCTACTATACAGGTCTAATATACAGGTCTACTATACAGGTCTAATATACAGGTCTACTATACAGGTCTACTATACAGGTATAATATACAGGTCTACTATACAGGTCTACTATACAGGTCTACTATACAGGTCTACTATACAGGTCTACTATACAGGTCTACTATACAGGTCTAATATACAGGTCTACTATACAGGTCTACTATACAGGTCTACTATACAGGTCTACTATACAGGTCTACTATACAGGTCAGGTCTAATATACAGGTCTACTGTACAGGTCTACTATACAGGTCTACTATACAGGTCTAATATACAGGTCTACTATACAGGTCTACTATACAGGTCTACTATACAGGTCTAATATACAGGTATACTATACAGGTATACTATACAGGTCTACTATACAGGTCTAATATACAGGTTTACTATACAGGTCTACTATACAGGTCTACTATACAGGTCTAATATCCAGGTCTACTATACAGGTCTAATATATAGGTCTAATATACAGGTCAGGTCTAATATACAGGTCTAATATACAGGTCAGGTCTAATATACAGGTCAGGTCTAATATACAGGTCTAATATACAGGTCTACTATACAGGTCTACTATACAGGTATAATATACAGGTCTAATATACAGGTCTACTATACAGGTCTACTATACAGGTCTACTATACAGGTCTAATATATAGGTCTAATATACAGGTCTATTATACAGGTCTACTATACAGGTCTACTATACAGGTCTAAGATACAGGTCTACTATACAGGTCTACTATACAGGTCTACTATACAGGTCAGGTCTAATATACAGGTCTACTGTACAGGTCTACTATACAGGTCTACTATACAGGTCTTCTATACAGGTCTAATATACAGGTCTACTATACAGGTCTAGTATACAGGTCTAATATACAGGTCTACTATACAGGTATACTATACAGGTCTACTATACAGGTCTAATATACAGGTTTACTATACAGGTCTACTATACAGGTCTACTATACAGGTCTACTATACAGGTCTAATATACAGGTCTACTATACAGGTCTAATATATAGGTCTAATATACAGGTCTAATATACAGGTCTACTATACAGGTCTAATATACAGGTCTAATATACAGGTCAGGTCTAATATACAGGTCAGGTCTAATATACAGGTCTAATATACAGGTCTAATATACAGGTATAATATACAGGTCAGGTCTAATATACAGGTCTAATATACAGGTCTAATATACAGGTCAGGTCTAATATACAGGTCACGTCTAATATACAGGTCTAATATACAGGTCAGGTCTAATATACAGGTCTAATATACAGGTCAGGTCTAATATACAGGTCTAATATACAGGTCTAATATACAGGTCTAATAAACAGGTCTGGTCTAATATACAGGTCAGGTCTAATATACAGGTCTGGTCTAATATACAGGTCTGATATACAGGTCTGATATACAGGTCTAATATACAGGTCAGGTCTAATATACAGGTCAGGTCTAATATACAGGTCTAATATACAGGTCTAATATACAGGTCTGATATACAGGTCTAATATACAGGTCAGGTCTAATATACAGGTCTGATATACAGGTCTAATATACAGGTCAGGTCTAATATACAGGTCTAATAAACAGGTCTAATATACAGGTCTAATATACAGGTCTAATATACAGGTCTAATATACAGGTCTAATATACAGGTCTGGTCTGATATACAGGTCTAACATACAGGTCTAATATACAGGTCTGGTATACAGGTCTGATATACAGGTCAGGTCTAATATACATGTCTAATATACAGGTCTGATATACAGGTCTGATATACAGGTCAGGTCTAATATACATGTCTAATATACAGGTCTGATATACAGGTCTAATATACAGGTATAATATACAGGTCTAATATACAGGTCTAATATACAGGTCTAATATACAGGTCAGGTCTAATATACAGGTCTGATATACAGGTCAGGTCTAATATACAGGTCTAATATACAGGTCTGATATACAGGTCAGGTCTAATATACAGGTATAATATACAGGTCTGATATACAGGTCTAATATACAGGTCTAATATACAGGTCTAATATACAGTTTTAATATACAGGTCTAATATACAGGTCAGGTCTATTATACAGGTCTAATATACAGGTCAGGTTTGATATACAGGTCTATTATACAGGTCTAATATACAGGTCAGGTCTATTATACAGGTCTAATATACAGGTCTAATATACAGGTCTAATATACAGGTCTAATATACAGGTCTAATATACAGTTTTAATATACAGGTCTAATATACAGGTCTAATATACAGGTCAGGTCTATTATACAGGTCTAATATACAGGTCAGGTTTGATATACAGGTCTATTATACAGGTCTAATATACAGGTCTAATATACAGGTCTAATATACAGGTCAGGTTTATTATACAGGTCTAATATACAGGTCTAATATACAGGTCTAATATACAGGTCAGGTCTATTATACAGGTCTAATATACAGGTCTAATATACAGGTCTAATATACAGGTCAGGTTTGATATACAGGTCTAATATACAGGTGTAATACACAGGTCTAATATACAGGTCTAATATACAGGTCTAATATACAGGTCAGGTCTAATATACAGGTCTGATATACAGGTCTAATATACAGGTCAGGTCTAATATACAGGTCTAATATACATGTCAGGTCTAATATACAGGTCAGGTCTAATATACAGGTATAATATACAGGTCTGATATACAGGTCTAATATACAGGTCTAATATACAGGTCTAATATACAGTTTTAATATACAGGTCTAATATACAGGTCAGGTCTATTATACAGGTCTAATATACAGGTCAGGTTTGATATACAGGTCTATTATACAGGTCTAATATACAGGTCAGGTCTATTATACAGGTCTAATATACAGGTCTAATATACAGGTCTAATATACAGGTCTAATATACAGGTCAGGTCTATTATACAGGTCTAATATACAGGTCTAATATACAGGTCTAATATACAGGTCAGGTCTATTATACAGGTCTAATATACAGGTCAGGTTTGATATACAGGTCTATTATACAGGTCTAATATACAGGTCTAATATACAGGTCTAATAAACAGGTCTAATATACAGGTCAGGTTTATTATACAGGTCTAATATACAGGTCTAATATACAGGTCTAATATACAGGTCAGGTCTATTATACAGGTCTAATATACAGGTCTAATATACAGGTCTAATATACAGGTCTAATATACAGGTCAGGTCTATTATACAGGTTTAATATACAGGTCTAATATACAGGTCTAATATACAGGTCAGGTCTATTATACAGGTCTAATATACAGGTCAGGTTTGATATACAGGTCTATTATACAGGTCTAATATACAGGTCTAATATACAGGTCTAATATACAGGTCAGGTTTATTATACAGGTCTAATATACAGGTCTAATATACAGGTCTAATATACAGGTCAGGTCTATTATACAGGTCTAATATACAGGTCTAATATACAGGTCAGGTTTGATATACAGGTCTAATATACAGGTGTAATACACAGGTCTAATATACAGGTCTAATATACAGGTCTAATATACAGGTCAGGTCTAATATACAGGTCTGATATACAGGTCTAATATACAGGTCAGGTCTAATATACAGGTCTAATATACAGGTCAGGTCTAATATACAGGTCAGGTCTAATATACAGGTATAATATACAGGTCTGATATACAGGTCTAATATACAGGTCTAATATACAGGTCTAATATACAGGTCTAATATACAGTTTTAATATACAGGTCTAATATACAGGTCAGGTCTATTATACAGGTCTAATATACAGGTCAGGTTTGATATACAGGTCTATTATACAGGTCTAATATACAGGTCAGGTCTATTATACAGGTCTAATATACAGGTCTAATATACAGGTCTAATATACAGGTCAGGTCTATTATACAGGTCTAATATACAGGTCTAATATACAGGTCTAATATACAGGTCAGGTCTATTATACAGGTCTAATATACAGGTCAGGTTTGATATACAGGTCTATTATACAGGTCTAATATACAGGTCCAATATACAGGTCTAATAAACAGGTCTAATATACAGGTCAGGTTTATTATACAGGTCTAATATACAGGTCTAATATACAGGTCTAATATACAGGTCAGGTCTATTATACAGGTCTAATATACAGGTCTAATATACAGGTCTAATATACAGGTCAGGTTTGATATACAGGTCTAATATACAGGTGTAATACACAGGTCTAATATACAGGTCTAATATACAGGTCTAATATACAGGTCAGGTCTAATATACAGGTCTGATATACAGGTCTAATATACAGGTCAGGTCTAATATACAGGTCTGATATACAGGTCTAATATACAGGTCTAATATACAGGTCTAATATACAGGTCTAATATACACGTCTAATATACAGGTCTAATATACAGGTCTAATACACAGGTCTAATATACAGGTCTAATATACAGGTCTAATATACACGTCTAATATACAGGTCTAATATACAGGTCTAATATACACGTCTAATATACAGGTCTAATATACAGGTCTAATATACAGGTCTACAGGTCTAATATACAGGTCTAATATACAGGTCAGGTCTAATATACAGGTCTAATATACAGGTCTAATATACAGGTCTAATATACAGGTCTAATATACAGGTCAGGTCTAATATACAGGTCTGATTTACAGGTCTAATATACAGGTCAGGTCTAATATACAGGTCTAATATACAGGTCTAATATACAGGTCAGGTCTAATATACAGGTCTAATATACAGGTCTGGTATACAGGTCTAATATACAGGTCTAATATACAGGTCTAATATACAGGTCTAATATACAGGTCAGGTCTAATATACAGGTCTAATATACAGGTCTTGTCTAATATACAGGTCTAATATACAGGTCAGGTCTAATATACAGGTCTAATATACAGGTCTTGTCTAATATACAGGTCTAATATACAGGTCTGGTCTAATATACAGGTCTAATATACAGGTCTAATATACAGGTCTAATATACAGGTCAGGTCTAATATACAGGTCTAATATACAGGTCTTGTCTAATATACAGGTCTAATATACAGGTCTGGTCTAATATACAGGTCTAAAATACAGTTCTAATATACAGGTCTAATATACAGGTCTGATATACAGGTCTAATATACAGGTCTAATATACAGGTCTAATATACAGGTCAGGTCTAATATACAGGTCTAATATACAGGTCTAATATACAGGTCAAATATACAGGTCTAATATACAGGCCTAATATACAGGTCAGGTCTATTATACAGGTCAGGTCTAATATACAGGTCTAATATACAGGTCAGGTCTAATATACAGGTCAGGTCTAATATACAGGTCTAATATACAGGTCAGGTCTAATATACAGGTCTAATATAATATACAGGTCTAATATACAGGTCTAATATACAGGTCTAATATACAGGTCTAATATACAGGTCTAATATACAGGTCTAATATGTCTAATACACATGTCTAATATACAGGTCTAATATACAGGTCTAATATACAGGTCTAATATACAGGTCTAATATACAGGTCAGGTATACAGGTCAGGTCTAATATACAGGTCTAATATACAGGTCAGGTCTAATATACAGGTCTAATATACAGGTCAGGTCTAATATACAGGTCTAATATACAGGTCTGATATACAGGTCTAATATACAGGGTCTAATATACAGGTCAAATATACAGGTCTAATATACAGGTCTAATATACAGGTCAGGTCTATTATACAGGTCAGGTCTAATATACAGGTCTAATATACAGGTCAGGTCTATTATACAGGTCTCTAATATACAGGTCTAATATACAGGTCTAATATACAGGTCTAATATACAGGTCTAATATACAGGTCTAATATACAGGTCTAATATACAGGTCTAATATACAGGTCTAATATACAGGTCATGTCTAATACACATGTCTAATATACAGGTCTACATAATATACAGGTCTAATATACAGGTCTAATATACAGGTCTAATATACAGGTCTAATATACAGGTCAGGTCTAATATACAGGTCTAATATACAGGGTCAGGTCTAATATACAGGTCTAATATACAGGTCAGGTCTAATATACAGGTCTAATATACAGGTCTGATATACAGGTCTAATATACAGGTCAGGTCTAATATACAGGTCTAATATACAGGTCAGGTCTAATATACAGGTCTAATATACAGGTCTAATATACAGGTCTAATATACAGGGTACAGGTCTAATATACAGGTCTAATATACAGGTCAGGTCTAATATACAGGTCTAATATACAGGTCAGGTCTAATATACAGGTCTAATATACAGGTCAGGTCTAATATACAGGTCTAATATACAGGTCTAATATACAGGTCTAATATACAGGTCTAATATACAGGTCAGGTCTAATATACAGGTCAGGTCTAATATACAGGTCTAATATACAGGTCAGGTCTAATATACAGGTCTAATATACAGGTCTAATATACAGGTCTAATATACAGGTCAGGTCTAATATACAGGTCTAATATACAGGTCTATACAGGTCTAAATATACAGGTCTAATATACAGGTCTGATATACAGGTCAGGTCTAATATACAGGTCTTGTCTAATATACAGGTCTAATATACAGGTCTAATATACAGGTCTAATATACAGGTCTGATATACAGGTCTAATATACAGGTCTAATATACAGGTCTAAAATACAGGTCTAATATACAGGTCAGGTCTAATATACAGGTCTAATATACAGGTCTAATATACAGGTCAAATATACAGGTCTAATATACAGGTCAGGTCTAGTAGACAGGTCTAATATACAGGTCTAATATACAGGTCAGGTCTAATATACAGGTCAGGTCTAATATACAGGTCTAATATACAGGTCAGGTCTAATATACAGGTCATACAGGGTCTAATATACAGGTCTAATATACAGGTCTAATATACAGGTCTAATATACAGGTCTAATATACAGGTCTAATATACAGGTCTAATATACAGGTCAGGTCTAATATACAGGTCTAATATACAGGTCTAATATACAGGTCAGGTCTAATATACAGGTCTAATATACAGGTCTAATATACAGGTCTAATATACAGGTCATGTCTAATACACATGTCTAATATACAGGTCTAATATACAGGTCTAATATACAGGTCTAATATACAGGTCTAATATACAGGCCTAATATACAGGTCAGGTATACAGGTCAGGTCTAATATACAGGTCTAATATAGAGGTCAGGTCTAATATACAGGTCTAATATACAGGTCAGGTCTAATATACAGGTCTAATATACAGGTCAGGTCTAATATACAGGTCTAATATACAGGTCTGATATACAGGTCTAATATACAGGTCAGGTCTAATATACAGGTCTAATATACAGGTCAGGTCTAATACACATGTCTAATATACAGGTCTAATATACAGGTCTAATATACAGGTCTAATATACAGGTCTAATATACAGGCCTAATATACAGGTCAGGTATACAGGTCAGGTCTAATATACAGGTCTAATATAGAGGTCAGGTCTAATATACAGGTCTAATATACAGGTCAGGTCTAATATACAGGTCTAATATACAGGTCAGGTCTAATATACAGGTCTAATATACAGGTCTGATATACAGGTCTAATATACAGGTCAGGTCTAATATACAGGTCTAATATACAGGTCTGATATACAGGTCTAATATACAGGTCAGGTCTAATATACAGGTTTGATATACAGGTCTAATATACAGGGCTAGTGATACATGTATTACATAAAGATGCAGTAGATGATATAGGGTACAGTATATACATATACATATGAGATGAGTAATGTAGGGTATGTAAACATTATATTAAGTAGCATTGTTTAAAGTCGCAAGTGATATATTTTACATCAATTTCCATCAATTCCCATTATTAAAGTGGCTGGAGTTGAGTCAGTGTGTTGGCAGCAGCCATTCAATGTTAGTGGTGGCTGTTTAACAGTCTGATGGCCTTGAGATAGAAGCTGTTTTTCAGTCTCTCGGTCCCTGCTTTGATGCACCTGTAATGACCTCGCCTTCTGGATGATAGCGGGGTGAACAGGCAGTGGCTTGGGTGGTTGTTGTGCTTGATGATCTTTATGGCCTTCCTGTGACATCGGGTGTTGTAGGTGTCGTGGAGGGCAGGTAGTTTGCCCCCGGTGATGCGTTGTGCAGACCTCACTACCCTCTGGAGAGCCTTACGGTTGTGGGCGGATCAGTTGTCGTACCAGGCGGTGATACAGCCCGCCAGGATGCTCTCGATTGTGCATCTGCAGAAGTTTGTGAGTGCTTTTGGGGACAAGCCGAATTTCTTCAGCCTCCTGAGGTTGAAGAGGCACTGCTGCGCCTTCTTCACAACGCTGTCTGTGTGAGTGGACCAATTCAGTTTGTCTGTGATGTGTACGCCGAGGAACTTAAAACTTACTACCCTCTCCACTACTGTCCCATCGATGTGGATAGGGGGGTGCTCCCTCTGCTGTTTCCTGAAGTCCACAATCATCTCCTTTGTTTTGTTGACGTTGAGTGTGAGGTTATTTTCCTGACACCACACTCCGAGGGCCCTCACCTCCTCCCTGTAGGCCGTCTCGTCGTTGTTGGTAATCAAGCCTAACACTGTCGTGTCGTCCGCAAACTTGATGATTGAGTTAGAGTCGTGCATGACCACGCAGTCATGGGTGAACAGGGAGTACAGGAGAGGGCTCAGAACGTACCCTTGTGGGGCCCCAGTGTTGAGGATCAGCTGGGGGGCTGCCCGTCAGGAAGTCCAGTACCCAATTGCACAGGGCGGGGTCGAGACCCAGGGTCTCGAGCTTGATGACGAGTTTGGAGGGTACTATGGTGTTAAATGCTGAGCTGTAGTCGATGAACAGCATTCTCACATAGGTATTCCTCTTGTCCAGATGGGTTAGGGCAGTGTGCAGTGTGGTTGAGATTGCATCGTCTGTGGACCTATTTGGGCGGTAAGCAAATTGGAGTGGGTCTAGGGTGTCAGGTAGGGTGGAGGTGATATGGTCCTTGACTAGTCTCTCAAAGCAATTCATGATGACGGAAGTGAGTGCTACGGGGGGGCGGTAGTCGTTTAGCTCAGTTACCTTAGCTTTCTTGGGAACAGGGACAATGGTGGCCCTCTTGAAGCATGTGGGAACAGCAGACTGGGATAAGGATTGATTGAATATGTCCGTAAACACACCAGCCAGCTGGTCTGCGCATGCTCTGAGGACACGGCTGGGGATGCCGTCTGGGCCTGCAGCCTTGCGAGGGTTAACACGTTTAAATGTTTTACTCACGTCGGCTGCAGTGAAGGAGAGTCTGCAGGTTTTGGTAGCGGGCCATGTCAGTGAAGGAGAGCCTGCATGTTTTGGTTGTGGGCCGTGTCAGTGGCACTGTATTGTTCTCAAAGCGAGCAAAAAAGTTATTTAGTCTGTCTGGAAGCAAGAGATCCTGGTCGGCGACAGGGCTGGTTTTCTTTTTGTAATCCGTGATTGACTGTAGACCCTGACAACATACCTCTTGTGTCTGAGCCGTTGATTTGCGACTCTACTTTGTCTCTATACTGACGCTTAGCTTGTTTGATTGCCTTGCGGAGGGAATAGCTACACTGTTTATATTTGGTCATGTTTCCGGTCACCTTTCCGTGGTTAAAAGCAGTGGTTCGTGCTTTCAGTTTCACGCGAATGCTGTCATCAATCCACGGTTTCTGGTTTGGGAATGTTTTAATCGTTGCTATGGGAACGACATCGTCAATGCACTTTCTAATGAACTCGCTCACCGAATCAGCATGTTCGTCAATGTTGTTGTTGGAAGCAATGCGGAACATATCCCAGTCCACGTGATCGAAGCAGTCTTGAAGCGTGGAATCAGATTGGTCGGACCAGCGTTGAACAGACCTGAGCGCGGGAGCTTCTTGTTTTAGTTTCTGTCTGTAGGCAGGGAGCAACAAAATGGAGTCGTGGTCAGCTTTTCTGAAAGGAGGGCAGGGGAGGGCCTTATATGCGTCGCGGAAGTTAGAATAGCAATGAACCAAGGTTTTACCAGCCCTGGTTGCACAATCGATATGCTGATACAATTTAGGGAGTCTTGTTTTCAGATTAGCCTTGTTAAAATCCCCAGCTACAATGAATGCAGTCTCAAGATATGTGGTTTCCAGTTTGCAAAGAGTAAAATAAAGTTTGTTCAGGGCCATCGATGTGTCTGCTTGGGGGGGAATATATACGGCTGTGAATTCCCTTGGTAGATAATGCGGTCGACATTTGATTGTGAGGAATTCTAAGTCAGGTAAACAGAAGGACTTGAGTTCCTGTATGTTGTTGTGATCACACCACGTCTCGTTAATCTTTCTTACCAGAAAGATGCTTGTTTCTGTCGGAGCGATGCGTGAAGAAGCTGGCTGCACCGATTACGTTAGCGTCTCTCGAGTGAGCCATGTTTCCGTGAAGCAAAGAACGTTAGTCTCTGATGTCCCTCTGGAATGCTACCCTTGCTCGGATTTTAGACTACTGCTGACACAGGGTAGTATAGGCTACTGCTGACACAGGGTAGTATAGACCTATAGGCTACTGCTGACACAGGGTAGTATAGACCTATAGTCTACTGCTGACACAGGGTAGTATAGACCTATAGTCTACTGCTGACACATGGTAGTATAGACCTATAGACTACTGCTGACACAGGGTAGTATAGACCTATAGGCTACTGCTGAGACAGGGTAGTATAGGCTACTGCTGACAGAGGGTAGTATAGACCTATAGACTACTGACACAGGGTAGTATAGGCTACTGCTGACACAGGGTAGTATAGACCTATAGACTACTGACACAGGGTAGTATAGACCTATAGTCTACTGACACAGGGTAGTATAGGCTACTGCTGACACAGGGTAGTATAGACCTATAGACTACTGACACAGGGTAGTATAGACCTATAGTCTACTGACACAGGGTAGTATAGCCTCTGTTGAGACTGTTGAGCTGAGTCAGGACAGACTGATTTAAAAAGTTATTACAGAGACCAGTTGGTAGACTGGAGAGACTACTGAGTTGAGTCAGAACAGACTGATTTATTAAATAGGTTTTCAGAGACAACCTCCTTCAGGTGTCAAAACAGACAGGGTTGATTTGCATAAACTCCTCTGTACGTTTCCATGGAAAATGCTGTAACTAATCAAATGTGACTCACCTCCTGTAGGTCTATTCCATGGGACTGTATGGTGATCAGACCCCTGGGCCTCTGAATTAAACATTTGCCCTAAATCTGCCATTGAGAAGGTCATGTCTTGACTTTTCCTAGATAAGTGTTTTAAAGAAATGGGGAGACTTGGGTATTTGTTTTTGGATCGAAGCTGTAGAGATCAGTCAGGAATTGATCTTCTCTCTAATTCATCATTAAATTACCGGTTATGATGGTGCATTCATCAGCTGTACAGTTGCAAGCTGTTATTTTTGCGTTTTGGACCAAAGTTAACTTTTAACACATTGACTTTGTTTGAACATGATTTCATAAACAAAAGGATGACAAGTCATGTTGAATGTTTTTAACCTCCTGCCCTTCCTTCTACTGACGGTTGTCTGGCCAACTGATTATCAAATTCCCCAGTTGAACCTTGACTTGTCAGTTTAATGCAGAATGAATGTACCCTCTCTGTTCTCCTAGATGCTGAACCCGGATGTAGTGACTGTGTACACTGAGAGTTTTTCTTCCTCTCTCATGATCTATCAATGCCTCAGGATGTCACTGAATAAACATTATCTAACTGAATGAGGAAATATTCTCTCATGATCTATCAATGCCTCAGGATGTCACTGAATAAACATTATCTAACTGAATGAGGAACTATTCTCTCATGATCTATCAATGTCTCAGGAATAAATATTATCTAACTGAATGAGGAACTATTCTCTCATGATCTATCAATGCCTCAGGATGTCACTGAGTAAATATTATCTAACTGAATGAGGAACTATTCTCTCATGATCTATCAATGCCTCAGGATGTCACTGAATAAACATTATCTAACTGAATGAGGAACTATTCTCTCATGATCTATCAATGCCTCAGGATGTCACTGAGTAAACATTATCTAACTGAATGAGGAACTCTTCTGTCATGATTTCTGGGAGAAGGTGTGTCTGAAGTAAACAGAGCACCCGGCCTGCAAGCAGTCAACTTCCTTTTCATTTTGTTTATTACATTGACCAGATCAACATGTACTTGTTAAATGAGTCCTGTCTGGCATAATCATCTGACGCCATCTTAGTTGCCTAGTGGGTAGAGTGTCCACCCTGATAGGGGATTGGGGTTTGATCCCTGGTTGAGTCATACCAAAGACTGTAAAAAATGGGACCAGATGTGTCTCTGCTTGGCACTCAGCATTAAGGAGATGATGGAGTACAAGGCCTTCTAACAGACTATCTTCCTGTCCAGTACTGGTACATCACGCTGCTCCTTGCTACAGAAACAAGAGGCTCTTGTCCTTTGGGTCGTTCTGGTTTCAGACAAGACTTACTCAAGTAGTCAGTTGACAATTAAAATGACATTTCACTCATTTTGTTTCCAAAGAAACAGGTAAACGTTGATCTTGTGAATTTGATGAATGAACTGAAATAAAATTGTAATAAAATAAGTTAAATGGTGAATTGAGGATTGTCTTTCGGGAGAAAGAAAAAACAGACACAAAATACAAAAACACAATTCAGGTGCCGTGTTGAAAATGTTGTGAAATGTTATCTACTCTTTCCATGGAATAGCAGCACCGAGGTTACGGTTGCTGAGTTCACATTCATTAATATTCCACAAGGCCTCTGACACAAAAACTCAAAGAACTCCAAATGTTTAGTATGATGTCTCATAAAGGCCTTACCTACATTACAGATATGTTTACATCTGAATGAAACTTAGGCAGATGTGTCCAACTGAATGAAATGGAGGAAGATGTGTCCTACTGAATGAAATGGAGGAAGATGTGTCCAACTGAATGAAATGGAGGAAGATGTGTCCTACTGAATGAAATGGAGGAAGATGTGTCCAACTGAATGAAATGGAGGAAGATGTGTCCAACTGAATGAAATGGAGGAAGATGTGTCCAACTGAATGAAATGGAGGAAGATGTGTCCAACTGAATGAAATGGAGGAAGATGTGTCCAACTGAATGAAATGGAGGAAGATGTGTCCAACTGAATGAAATGGAGGAAGATGTGTCCAACTGAATGAAATGGAGGAAGATGTGTCCAACTGAATGAAATGGAGGAAGATGTGTCCTACTGAATGAAATGGAGGAAGATGTGTCCTACTGAATGAAATGGAGGAAGATGTGTCCTACTGAATGAAATGGAGGAAGATGTGTCCTACTGAATGAAATGGAGGAAGATGTGTCCTACTGAATGAAATGGAGGAAGATGTGTCCTACTGAATGAAATGGAGGAAGATGTGTCCAACTGAATGAAATGGAGGAAGATGTGTCCTACTGAATGAAACGGAGGAAGATGTGTCCAACTGAATGAAATGGAGGAAGATGTGTCCAACTGAATGAAATGGAGGAAGATGTGTCCAACTGAATGAAATGGAGGAAGATGTGTCCAACTGAATGAAATGGAGGAAGATGTGTCCAACTGAATGAAATGGAGGAAGATGTGTCCAACTGAATGAAATGGAGGAAGATGTGTCCAACTGAATGAAATGGAGGAAGATGTGTCCTACTGAATGAAACGGAGGAAGATGTGTCCTACTGAATGAAATGGAGGAAGGTGTGTCCAACTGAATGAAATGGAGGAAGATGTGTCCAACTGAATGAAATGGAGGAAGATGTGTCCTACTGAATGAAATGGAGGAAGATGTGTCCTACTGAATGAAATGGAGGAAGATGTGTCCTACTGAATGAAATGGAGGAAGATGTGTCCTACTGAATGAAATGGAGGAAGATGTGTCCTACTGAATGAAATGGAGGAAGATGTGTCCTACTGAATGAAACGGAGGAAGATGTGTCCAACTGAATGAAACGGAGGAAGATGTGTCCAACTTGATGTATTGTGCTCTGACCACTGCTGAGTTTGTTTCCAGTAACTGAAGTAGGTCACAGTGAGAGCGGACACAAGGCTGTGTATGTATAGTTATAAAATGTGTTTCCTAACAACACTGTGGTCAGAGCAGCACTGGGCTGTTTAACACCTCAGACTCAGCAGCTGTAGATTCTTCAGTTGAGGCCTTTTCTCAGTGAGAGTAGAGGAGACTGGGGAACAGACTAACACTGGGCTGGTTAACACCTCAGACTCAGCAGCTGTAGATTCTTCAGTTGAGGCCTTTTCTCAGTGAGAGTAGAGGAGACTGGGGAACAGACTAACACTGGGCTGGTTAACACCTCAGACTCAGCAGCTGTAGATTCTTCAGTTGAGGCCTTTTCTCAGTGAGAGTAGAGGAGACTGGGGAACAGACTAACACTGGGCTGGTTAACACCTCAGACTCAGCAGCTGTAGATTCTTCAGTTGAGGACTTTTCTCAGTGAGAGTAGAGGAGACTGGGGAACAGACTAACACTGGGCTGGTTAACACCTCAGACTCAGCAGCTGTAGATTCTTCAGTTGAGGACTTTTCTCAGTGAGAGTAGAGGAGACTGGGGAACAGACTAACACTGGGCTGGTTAACACCTCAGACTCAGCAGCTGTAGATTCTTCAGTTGAGGCCTTTTCTCAGTGAGAGTAGAGGAGACTGGGGAACAGACTAACACTGGGCTGGTTAACACCTCAGACTCAGCAGCTGTAGATTCTTCAGTTGAGGCCTTTTCTCAGTGAGAGTAGAGGAGACTGGGGAACAGACTAACACTGGGCTGGTTAACACCTCAGACTCAGCAGCTGTAGATTCTTCAGTTGAGGCCTTTTCTCAGTAAGAGTAGAGGAGACTGGGGAACAGACTAACACTGGGCTGGTTAACACCTCAGACACAGCAGCTGTAGATTCTTCAGTTGAGGCCTTTTCTCAGTAAGAGTAGAGGAGACTGGGGAACAGACTAACACTGGGCTGGTTAACACCTCAGACACAGCAGCTGTAGATTCTTCAGTTGAGGCCTTTTCTCAGTGAGAGTAGAGGAGACTGGGGAACAGACTAACACTGGGCTGGTTAACACCTCAGACTCAGCAGCTGTAGATTCTTCAGTTGAGGCCTTTTCTCAGTGAGAGTAGAGGAGACTGGGGAACAGACTAACACTGGGCTGGTTAACACCTCAGACTCAGCAGCTGTAGATTCTTCAGTTGAGGCCTTTTCTCAGTGAGAGTAGAGGAGACTGGGGAACAGACTAACACTGGGCTGGTTAACACCTCAGACTCAGCAGCTGTAGATTCTTCAGTTGAGGCCTTTTCTCAGTGAGAGTAGAGGAGACTGGGGAACAGACTAACACTGGGCTGGTTAACACCTCAGACTCAGCAGCTGTAGATTCTTCAGTTGAGGACTTTTCTCAGTAAGAGTAGAGGAGACTGGGGAACAGACTAACACTGGGCTGGTTAACACCTCAGACTCAGCAGCTGTAGATTCTTCAGTTGAGGCCTTTTCTCAGTGAGAGTAGAGGAGACTGGGGAACAGACTAACACTGGGCTGGTTAACACCTCAGACTCAGCAGCTGTAGATTCTTCAGTTGAGGCCTTTTCTCAGTGAGAGTAGAGGAGACTGGGGAACAGACTAACACTGGGCTGGTTAACACCTCAGACTCAGCAGCTGTAGATTCTTCAGTTGAGGCCTTTTCTCAGTGAGAGTAGAGGAGACTGGGGAACAGACTAACACTGGGCTGGTTAACACCTCAGACTCAGCAGCTGTAGATTCTTCAGTTGAGGCCTTTTCTCAGTGAGAGTAGAGGAGACTGGGGAACAGACTAACACTGGGCTGGTTAACACCTCAGACTCAGCAGCTGTAGATTCTTCAGTTGAGGACTTTTCTCAGTGAGAGTAGAGGAGACTGGGGAACAGACTAACACTGGGATGGTTAACACCTCAGACTCAGCAGCTGTAGATTCTTCAGTTGAGGCCTTTTCTCAGTGAGAGTAGAGGAGACTGGGGAACAGACTAACACTGGGCTGGTTAACACCTCAGACTCAGCAGCTGTAGATTCTTCAGTTGAGGACTTTTCTCAGTGAGAGTAGAGGAGACTGGGGAACAGACTAACACTGGGATGGTTAACACCTCAGACTCAGCAGCTGTAGATTCTTCAGTTGAGGACTTTTCTCAGTGAGAGTAGAGGAGACTGGGGAACAGACTAACACTGGGCTGGTTAACACCTCAGACTCAGCAGCTGTAGATTCTTCAGTTGAGGCCTTTTCTCAGTGAGAGTAGAGGAGACTGGGGAACAGACTAACACTGGGCTGGTTTAACACCTCAGACTCAGCAGCTGTAGATTCTTCAGTTGAGGCCTTTTCTCAGTGAGAGTAGAGGAGACTGGGGAACAGACTAACACTGGGCTGGTTAACACCTCAGACTCAGCAGCTGTAGATTCTTCAGTTGAGGCCTTTTCTCAGTGAGAGTAGAGGAGACTGGGGAACAGACTAACACTGGGCTGGTTTAACACCTCAGACTCAGCAGCTGTAGATTCTTCAGTTGAGGCCTTTTCTCAGTGAGAGTAGAGGAGACTGGGGAACAGACTAACACTGGGCTGGTTAACACCTCAGACTCAGCAGCTGTAGATTCTTCAGTTCAGGCCTTTTCTCAGTGAGAGTAGAGGAGACTGGGGAACAGACTAACACTGGGCTGGTTAACACCTCAGACTCAGCAGCTGTAGATTCTTCAGTTGAGGCCTTTTCTCAGTGAGAGTAGAGGAGACTGGGGAACAGACTAACACTGGGCTGGTTAACACCTCAGACTCAGCAGCTGTAGATTCTTCAGTTGAGGCCTTTTCTCAGTGAGAGTAGAGGAGACTGGGGAACAGACTAACACTGGGCTGGTTAACACCTCAGACTCAGCAGCTGTAGATTCTTCAGTTGAGGCCTTTTCTCAGTGAGAGTAGAGGAGACTGGGGAACAGACTAACACTGGGCTGGTTAACACCTCAGACTCAGCAGCTGTAGATTCTTCAGTTGAGGCCTTTTCTCAGTGAGAGTAGAGGAGACTGGGGAACAGACTAACACTGGGCTGGTTAACACCTCAGACTCAGCAGCTGTAGATTCTTCAGTTGAGGCCTTTTCTCAGTGAGAGTAGAGGAGACTGGGGAACAGACTAACACTGGGCTGGTTAACACCTCAGACTCAGCAGCTGTAGATTCTTCAGTTGAGGCCTTTTCTCAGTGAGAGTAGAGGAGACTGGGGAACAGACTAACACTGGGCTGGTTAACACCTCAGACTCAGCAGCTGTAGATTCTTCAGTTGAGGCCTTTTCTCAGTGAGAGTAGAGGAGACTGGGGAACAGACTAACACTGGGCTGGTTAACACCTCAGACTCAGCAGCTGTAGATTCTTCAGTTGAGGCCTTTTCTCAGTGAGAGTAGAGGAGACTGGGGAACAGACTAACACTGGGCTGGTTAACACCTCAGACTCAGCAGCTGTAGATTCTTCAGTTGAGGCCTTTTCTCAGTGAGAGTAGAGGAGACTGGGGAACAGACTAACACTGGGCTGGTTAACACCTCAGACTCAGCAGCTGTAGATTCTTCAGTTGAGGCCTTTTCTCAGTGAGAGTAGAGGAGACTGGGGAACAGACTAACACTGGGCTGGTTAACACCTCAGACTCAGCAGCTGTAGATTCTTCAGTTGAGGCCTTTTCTCAGTGAGAGTAGAGGAGACTGGGGAACAGACTAACACTGGGCTGGTTAACACCTCAGACTCAGCAGCTGTAGATTCTTCAGTTGAGGCCTTTTCTCAGTGAGAGTAGAGGAGACTGGGGAACAGACTAACACTGGGCTGGTTAACACCTCAGACTCAGCAGCTGTAGATTCTTCAGTTGAGGCCTTTTCTCAGTGAGAGTAGAGGAGACTGGGGAACAGACTAACACTGGGCTGGTTAACACCTCAGACTCAGCAGCTGTAGATTCTTCAGTTGAGGCCTTTTCTCAGTGAGAGTAGAGGAGACTGGGGAACAGACTAACACTGGGCTGGTTAACACCTCAGACTCAGCAGCTGTAGATTCTTCAGTTGAGGCCTTTTCTCAGTGAGAGTAGAGGAGACTGGGGAACAGACTAACACTGGGCTGGTTAACACCTCAGACTCAGCAGCTGTAGATTCTTCAGTTGAGGCCTTTTCTCAGTGAGAGTAGAGGAGACTGGGGAACAGACTAACACTGGGCTGGTTAACACCTCAGACTCAGCAGCTGTAGATTCTTCAGTTGAGGCCTTTTCTCAGTGAGAGTAGAGGAGACTGGGGAACAGACTAACACTGGGCTGGTTAACACCTCAGACTCAGCAGCTGTAGATTCTTCAGTTGAGGCCTTTTCTCAGTGAGAGTAGAGGAGACTGGGGAAGACAGACTAACACTGGGCTGGTTAACACCTCAGACTCAGCAGCTGTAGATTCTTCAGTTGAGGCCTTTTCTCAGTGAGAGTAGAGGAGACTGGGGAACAGACTAACACTGGGCTGGTTAACACCTCAGACTCAGCAGCTGTAGATTCTTCAGTTGAGGCCTTTTCTCAGTGAGAGTAGAGGAGACTGGGGAACAGACTAACACTGGGCTGGTTAACACCTCAGACTCAGCAGCTGTAGATTCTTCAGTTGAGGCCTTTTCTCAGTGAGAGTAGAGGAGACTGGGGAACAGACTAACACTGGGCTGGTTAACACCTCAGACTCAGCAGCTGTAGATTCTTCAGTTGAGGCCTTTTCTCAGTGAGAGTAGAGGAGACTGGGGAACAGACTAACACTGGGCTGGTTAACACCTCAGACTCAGCAGCTGTAGATTCTTCAGTTGAGGCCTTTTCTCAGTGAGAGTAGAGGAGACTGGGGAACAGACTAACACTGGGCTGGTTAACACCTCAGACTCAGCAGCTGTAGATTCTTCAGTTGAGGCCTTTTCTCAGTGAGAGTAGAGGAGACTGGGGAACAGACTAACACTGGGCTGGTTAACACCTCAGACTCAGCAGCTGTAGATTCTTCAGTTGAGGCCTTTTCTCAGTGAGAGTAGAGGAGACTGGGGAACAGACTAACACTGGGCTGGTTAACACCTCAGACTCAGCAGCTGTAGATTCTTCAGTTGAGGCCTTTTCTCAGTGAGAGTAGAGGAGACTGGGGAACAGACTAACACTGGGCTGGTTAACACCTCAGACTCAGCAGCTGTAGATTCTTCAGTTGAGGCCTTTTCTCAGTGAGAGTAGAGGAGACTGGGGAACAGACTAACACTGGGCTGGTTAACACCTCAGACTCAGCAGCTGTAGATTCTTCAGTTGAGGCCTTTTCTCAGTGAGAGTAGAGGAGACTGGGGAACAGACTAACACTGGGCTGGTTAACACCTCAGACTCAGCAGCTGTAGATTCTTCAGTTGAGGCCTTTTCTCAGTGAGAGTAGAGGAGACTGGGGAACAGACTAACACTGGGCTGGTTAACACCTCAGACTCAGCAGCTGTAGATTCTTCAGTTGAGGCCTTTTCTCAGTGAGAGTAGAGGAGACTGGGGAACAGACTAACACTGGGCTGGTTAACACCTCAGACTCAGCAGCTGTAGATTCTTCAGTTGAGGCCTTTTCTCAGTGAGAGTAGAGGAGACTGGGGAACAGACTAACACTGGGCTGGTTAACACCTCAGACTCAGCAGCTGTAGATTCTTCAGTTGAGGCCTTTTCTCAGTGAGAGTAGAGGAGACTGGGGAACAGACTAACACTGGGCTGGTTAACACCTCAGACTCAGCAGCTGTAGATTCTTCAGTTGAGGCCTTTTCTCAGTGAGAGTAGAGGAGACTGGGGAACAGACTAACACTGGGCTGGTTAACACCTCAGACTCAGCAGCTGTAGATTCTTCAGTTGAGGCCTTTTCTCAGTGAGAGTAGAGGAGACTGGGGAACAGACTAACACTGGGCTGGTTAACACCTCAGACTCAGCAGCTGTAGATTCTTCAGTTGAGGCCTTTTCTCAGTGAGAGTAGAGGAGACTGGGGAACAGACTAACACTGGGCTGGTTAACACCTCAGACTCAGCAGCTGTAGATTCTTCAGTTGAGGCCTTTTCTCAGTGAGAGTAGAGGAGACTGGGGAACAGACTAACACTGGGCTGGTTAACACCTCAGACTCAGCAGCTGTAGATTCTTCAGTTGAGGCCTTTTCTCAGTGAGAGTAGAGGAGACTGGGGAACAGACTAACACTGGGCTGGTTAACACCTCAGACTCAGCAGCTGTAGATTCTTCAGTTGAGGCCTTTTCTCAGTGAGAGTAGAGGAGACTGGGGAACAGACTAACACTGGGCTGGTTAACACCTCAGACTCAGCAGCTGTAGATTCTTCAGTTGAGGCCTTTTCTCAGTGAGAGTAGAGGAGACTGGGGAACAGACTAACACTGGGCTGGTTAACACCTCAGACTCAGCAGCTGTAGATTCTTCAGTTGAGGCCTTTTCTCAGTGAGAGTAGAGGAGACTGGGGAACAGACTAACACTGGGCTGGTTAACACCTCAGACTCAGCAGCTGTAGATTCTTCAGTTGAGGCCTTTTCTCAGTGAGAGTAGAGGAGACTGGGGAACAGACTAACACTGGGCTGGTTAACACCTCAGACTCAGCAGCTGTAGATTCTTCAGTTGAGGCCTTTTCTCAGTAAGAGTAGAGGAGACTGGGGAACAGACTAACACTGGGCTGGTTAACACCTCAGACTCAGCAGCTGTAGATTCTTCAGTTGAGGCCTTTTCTCAGTGAGAGTAGAGGAGACTGGGGAACAGACTAACACTGGGCTGGTTAACACCTCAGACTCAGCAGCTGTAGATTCTTCAGTTCAGGCCTTTTCTCAGTGAGAGTAGAGGAGACTGGGGAACAGACTAACACTGGGCTGGTTAACACCTCAGACTCAGCAGCTGTAGATTCTTCAGTTGAGGCCTTTTCTCAGTGAGAGTAGAGGAGACTGGGGAACAGACTAACACTGGGCTGGTTAACACCTCAGACTCAGCAGCTGTAGATTCTTCAGTTCAGGCCTTTTCTCAGTGAGAGTAGAGGAGACTGGGGAACAGACTAACACTGGGCTGGTTAACACCTCAGACTCAGCAGCTGTAGATTCTTCAGTTGAGGCCTTTTCTCAGTGAGAGTAGAGGAGACTGGGGAACAGACTAACACTGGGCTGGTTAACACCTCAGACTCAGCAGCTGTAGATTCTTCAGTTGAGGCCTTTTCTCAGTGAGAGTAGAGGAGACTGGGGAACAGACTAACACTGGGCTGGTTAACACCTCAGACTCAGCAGCTGTAGATTCTTCAGTTGAGGCCTTTTCTCAGTGAGAGTAGAGGAGACTGGGGAACAGACTAACACTGGGCTGGTTAACACCTCAGACTCAGCAGCTGTAGATTCTTCAGTTGAGGCCTTTTCTCAGTGAGAGTAGAGGAGACTGGGGAACAGACTAACACTGGGCTGTTTAACACCTCAGACTCAGCAGCTGTAGATTCTTCAGTTCAGGCCTTTTCTCAGTAAGAGTAGAGGAGACTGGGGAACAGACTAACACTGGGCTGGTTAACACCTCAGACTCAGCAGCTGTAGATTCTTCAGTTGAGGCCTTTTCTCAGTGAGAGTAGAGGAGACTGGGGAACAGACTAACACTGGGCTGTTTAACACCTCAGACTCAGCAGCTGTAGATTCTTCAGTTCAGGCCTTTTCTCAGTGAGAGTAGAGGAGACTGGGGAACAGACTAACACTGGGCTGGTTAACACCTCAGACTCAGCAGCTGTAGATTCTTCAGTTCAGGCCTTTTCTCAGTGAGAGTAGAGGAGACTGGGGAACAGACTAACACTGGGCTGGTTAACACCTCAGACTCAGCAGCTGTAGATTCTTCAGTTGAGGCCTTTTCTCAGTGAGAGTAGAGGAGACTGGGGAACAGACTAACACTGGGCTGGTTAACACCTCAGACTCAGCAGCTGTAGATTCTTCAGATGAGGCCTTTTCTCAGTGAGAGTAGAGGAGACTGGGGAACAGACTAACACTGGGCTGGTTAACACCTCAGACTCAGCAGCTGTAGATTCTTCAGTTGAGGCCTTTTCTCAGTGAGAGTAGAGGAGACTGGGGAACAGACTAACACTGGGCTGGTTAACACCTCAGACTCAGCAGCTGTAGATTCTTCAGTTGAGGCCTTTTCTCAGTGAGAGTAGAGGAGATTGGGGAACAGACTAACACTGGGCTGGTTAACACCTCAGACTCAGCAGCTGTAGATTCTTCAGTTGAGGCCTTTTCTCAGTGAGAGTAGAGGAGACTGGGGAACAGACTAACACTTTTAGACTTTAGTTTATTAATAAAATGACTGCTTTGCTTTAGTAAAACATTTAACTTCTTCACCTACATACAAATGTTAAACAGCTGAGCAGGTCACACAGTTCTACTTCCTGTAAAAATGCCTTTGTAGTTGTGATTTAAAGGTAAACAAGGAAGTAAACAGTTTTACTTCCTCTAAAGGTGTGGAAGTTTATTTGCTAATCGTTTAGATCAAATCGTGCCTTGAATGTTGGCTTGTATGATGTATGATAAACTATGAATCAGTTTCATATTTCATTAAACTACAGAAATACTTTGTTTCAGGGAAACATTATATTTGTTCAACATGCGTGTGGGGAGGAGTTCCCCTTCTGTCCAATGAGGTCATTTCTGGACAATATTTCAGCAAGTAAAATGATGGTTCTACTTTAGAATGTGGAACACACAGCCAATAGGGATGTTTGATTGTTACACATGATAAATAGTTACACCTGTTCCACATACAGAGGAGTTTATCCAACCCTCCTTGTCCAGTCTTGACCACTAATTATACCAGACAGGACTCATCTTCATAGAGAGGAGTTTATCCAACCCTCCTTGTCCAGTCTTGACCACTAATTATACCAGACAGGACTCATCTTCATAGAGAGGAGTTTATCCAACCCTCCTTGTCCAGTCTTGACCACTAATTATACCAGACAGGACTCATCTTCATAGAGAGGAGTTTTATCCAACCCTCCTATGTCCAGTCTTGACCAGTCTTGACCACTAATTATACCAGACAGGACTCATCTTCATAGAGAGGAGTTTATCCAACCCTCCTTGTCCAGTCTTGACCTCTAATTATACCAGACAGGACTCATCTTCATAGAGAGGAGTTTATCCAACCCTCCTTGTCCAGTCTTGACCACTAATTATACCAGACAGGACTCATCTTTAGAGAGGAGTTTATCCAACCCTCCTTGTCCAGTCTTGACCACTAATTATACCGGACAGGACTCATCTTCATAGAGAGGAGTTTATCCAACCCTCCTTGTCCAGTCTTGACCACTAATTCCGGACAGGACTCATCTTCATAGAGAGGAGTTTATCCAACCCTCCTTGTCCAGTCTTGACCACAGACAGGACTCATCTTCATAGAGAGGAGTTTATCCAACCCTCCTTGTCCAGTCTTGACCACTAATTATACCAGACAGGACTCATCTTCATAGAGAGGAGTTTATCCAACCCTCCTTGTCCAGTCTTGACCACTAATTATACCAGACAGGACTCATCTTCATAGAGAGGAGTTTATCCAACCCTCCTTGTCCAGTCTTGACCACTAATTATACCAGACAGGACTCATCTTCATAGACAGAGGAGTTGATCCAACCCTCCTTGTCCAGTCTTGACCACTAATTATACCAGACAGGACTAACTCTAGGCCAGTTCCTCTGTTGACCTCAGACACACCTTGTTCCACATGTCATCACAGAAGTGTTCATCATTCAGTTAAATAATGTTTACCCAGTGGCATCCTGAGACATTGATACATCATGAGAGAAGAAAATATTAAATGACCATTTCTAAGCTGCTCATCTATTATGTAAAAACTCACCCCATCACATTCAGAGGCAGAACTTGGAGACAGGAAGGACATCACCCTCTTCTGGTCTTCAACCCACTGGGGCAAGTTCAGAAGACTAGGGTGGATACAAGAGGGCCTGGGGTAGATCACCAGGGACAGGGGCCAAACATGAGGCAGGAGGTACCTGTTTGTCCAAGGGTTCATACCTAATACATACAGAGAATAAATAAGTGACAGCTACAGTACTAAGCATTCTCAGCACCATGAGAGCAGACCTACAGCATGACAGGTAAGTGACAGCTACAGTACTAAGCATTCTCAACACCATGAGAGCAGACCTACAGCATGACAGGTAAGTGACAGCTACAGTAGTAAGTATTCTCAGCACCATGAGAGCAGACCTACAGCATGACAGGTAAGTGACAGCTAAGCATTCTCAGTGAGAGCAGACCTACAGCATGACAGGTAAGTGACAGCTACAGTCTAAGCATTCTCAACACCATGAGAGCAGACCTACAGCATGACAGGTAAGTGACAGCTACAGTACTAAGCATTCTCAGCACCATGAGAGCAGACCTACAGCATGACAGGTAAGTGACAGCTACAGTAGTAAGCATAAGCATTCTCAGCACCATGAGAGCAGACCTACAGCATGACAGGTAAGTGACAGGTACAGTACTAAGCATTCTCAGCACCATGAGAGCAGACCTACAGCATGACAGGTACAGCATGACAGGTAAGTGACAGCTACAGTACTAAGCATTCTCACACCATGAGAGCAGACCTACAGCATGACAGGTAAGTGACAGCTACAGTACTAAGTATTCTCAGCACCATGAGAGCAGACCTACAGCATGACAGGTAAGTGACAGCTACAGTAGTAAGCACTCGCAACACCATGACAGCAGACCTACAGCATGACAGGTAAGTGACAGCTACAGTACTAAGCATTCTCAACACCATGAGAGCAGATCTACAGCATGACAGGTAAGTGACAGATACAGTACTAAGCATTCTCAACACCATGAGAGCAGACCTACAGCATGACAGGTAAGTGACTGACAGCTACAACAGTACTAAGCATTCTCAACACCATGAGAGCAGATCTACAGCATGACAGGTAAGTGACAGATACAGTACTAAGCATTCTCAACACCATGAGAGCAGATCTACAGCATGACAGGTAAGTGACAGATACAGTACTAAGCATTCTCAGCACCATGAGAGCAGACCTACAGCATGACAGGTAAGTGACAGGTACAGTACTAAGCATTCTCAACACCATGACAGCAGACCTACAGCATGAAAGGTAAGTGACAGCTACAGTACTAAGCATTCTCAGCACCATGAGAGCAGACCTACAGCATGAAAGGTAAGTGACTGACAGCTACAACAGTACTAAGCATTCTCAGCACCATGAGAGCAGACCTACAGCATGACAGGTAAGTGACAGCTACAGTACTAAGCATTCTCAGCACCATGAGAGCAGACCTACAGCATGACAGGTAAGTGACTGACAGCTACAACAGTACTAAGCATTCTCAGCACCATGACAGCAGACCTACAGCATGAAAGGTAAGTGACAGATACTAGATTTAGTTGTGTAACTAAAGGACAAAGAATGCATAGGCCTTTATGACAGATACAGGAAGGGAGTGTCATAATGGAAGGGGTTTCATCTGTAAAAAGTCCACACTGCATTTATGGAAAGTTGTGTATCATTCAATACATGGACAAATAGTATGATTAACACAATGCACATCTTCCATTAGTGTAAAGTATTCATGCTTGCAGAATGTCGAGGGAACAGAATAGCCGACCTAACATTGCAGAACCATATTCATGTGTAGATTGAAATGCAAGGCAGATATCGCGATTATCACACCATTAAACTAGATCACATAATACATGTATTAGCTAATCCATGACTGATACATGTTGAATAAAACTGTGTTAAACACTGGAACCGAAAATAAACTACTGTCCAGTAGCATGTTAAAGTTACTGAACTGTAGCCTGCATCACCTTCACACGATTTCACAACTTCACAGACGTCTTACAACATACAACAACGCACAAATATAAGAGATAGTATATATTAAAATAGATACGATTGTAAAAATAGTATTGAAAATGCAGACAAGTGGCCGCTGATTGTCCCGGTAGTTACCGATACCAAACCAATACTACGGGCATCACAGGTAGATGACTGCAGAGATACCGAACCAATACTACGGGCATCACAGGTAGATGACTGCAGAGATACCGAACCAATACTACGGGCATCACAGGTAGATGACTGCAGAGATAGCGAACCAATACTACGGGCATCACAGGTAGATGACTGCAGGCGAACCAATACTACGGGCATCACAGGTAGATGACTGCAGAGATACCGAACCAATACTACGGGCATCACAGGTAGATGACTGCAGAGATACCGAACCAATACTACGGGCATCACAGGTAGATGACTGCAGAGATACTACGGGCATCACAGGTAGATGAACCAATACTACGGGCATCACAGGTAGATGACTGCAGAGATACCGAACCAATACTACGGGCATCACAGGTAGATGACTGCAGAGATACCGAACCAATACTACGGGCATCACAGGTAGATGACTGCAGAGATACCGAACCAATACTACGGGCATCACAGGTAGATGACTGCAGAGATACGGGCATCCAGGTAGAACCAATACTACGGGCATCACAGGTAGATGACTGCAGAGATACCGAACCAATACTACGGGCATCATAGGTAGATGACTGCAGAGATACTGCAGAGATACCGAACCAATACTACGGGCATCACAGGTAGAACCAATACTACGGGCATCATAGGTAGATGACTGCAGAGATACCGAACCGAACCAATATACGGGCATCACAGGTAGATGACTGCAGAGATGACTGAACCAATACTACGGGCATCACAGGTAGATGACTGCAGAGATACCGAACCAATACTACGGGCATCACAGGTAGATGAGATGACTGCAGGTAGATGACTGCAGAGATACCGAACCAATACTACGGGCATCACAGGTAGATGACTGCAGAGATACCGAACCAATACTACGGGCATCACAGGTAGATGACTGCAGAGATACCGAACCAATACTACGGGCATCATAGGTAGATGACTGCAGAGATACCGAACCGGGCAATACGGGCATCTAGGTAGATGACTGCAGGGCATCACAGGTAGATGACTGCAGAGATACCGAACCAATACTACGGGCATCACAGGTAGATGACTGCAGCAGATACCGAACCAATACTACGGGCATCACAGGTAGATGACTGCAGAGATACCGAACCAATACTACGGGCATCACAGGTAGATGACTGCAGAGATAGAACCAATACTACGGGCATCACAGGTAGATGACTGCAGAGATACCGAACAATACTACGGGCATCACAGGTAGATGACTGCAGAGATACTGTTAGAAATTAGATATGTAGACGGGCGAGTCGGTCAAGGATCGATTCAGACAAGGTGGTAAATTGTATGACAAGCGACAGTTTATTCAGAGTGAAGATATCTAGAACAGCGTAAATACGGCTCCTCCGCTGGTTCGTACGGAACTGCAGGCAAAGAGACCGTTACAATCAATACACCACTTATATATAGAACAGAAAGTAGGTTGATTCTGGAAGATCGGATCTTTGGATTGGTTCAGCTGGGGTGTAGTCTATAGTCTTCCGCCATTGGCTCAGTTGTCTGTCCGTCATCGTAGAATCCTCTTCGGGCACACAATGTTCAGCTACAAAGGAGATTATGTGTGTGCGCGCTGGTTTTGGCAATTAGTGTAATGCGGGAGCTATCCTGTAGGGGACCCCATAAGCTTTACTTTGAGTCGTAGCCCTGTATTAACAATAGTTTGGTCACCTGTATAAGAAATAGCATTTCTCTACAAAACCCTCTCTTCACGTCTCACCAGAGACGTGACACAACTTAACTAGATCCAGACACAAAGAGAAACTTCTCCCAAGGGGACTATGAAATAAGGCACGGTATTAAACAGAAATAGATATATATGTATTACCATCATGTTCTCCATTCAATCCCACTATGTACTAAGTTGGCTACCAGCCACCTAGGAACTTACAACCCTCATTTAACAGAGCGGAGAACAACAGCTCAACATAAAAGAAAAATGCTTGTCTACATAAGCCAACTTTTTCCCGCAGGAAAAAGTTGTGATTCCCTCTCTTCACATCTCCAAAGAGATGTGACTTAAACTAGGCAAGTCAGGCGGAATGATCCACTTGCATAACACATACATCCCCATCAGGCAACAGCAGATATATGTAAACCTAATAGGCACTCTCCTCCTCATCCTCGAATTCAAGTAGGTCTTTATCCAGCAGAGGAAACATCTGGGAAGGGGAGGAAGGGTCAATGGCTCTAGAGATAACCCTAGTGGTAAGGGAACGGATGCATGGAATGTAACAGCATCCACAGAGAACTAAAATGGCAGCGAACACCGAAATGGATACCAAATTGGAGGACACCAGGGTTTTATATTTACCAAACGCACTCATCCAGGAGTCCCACATCGAGGTATCAATCCCTGAATGAGATTTCATTTTACCATTAAGCGTCCGCAGACCTTCCAGAGCTATAGTCAAGCTACCATCCGAGGCTGTGTTATTAGGGATGAAAGTACAACACTGGTCACCAAACATAGAGCAAACTCCGCCCTTCTCAGAGAGTAACATATCAATGGCAATACGATTCTGGAATGTCATAAGAGAAGTTGCAGCCAGGCTCTCATGCTCCATACCGTTATCTCGCACCTGGCTCCTGTTATCTAACAAAAGACCACTTGTTCTCGCAACCCCACGCTCTGAATGTGCCCTCCCTTCTGTATTTTTTTTTTTTTTTTCAGCATGAGAAAGTCCCCTGGCCCTGACACTCTTAACAATGTTTCAAGTCAGCTATGTTGCATACCACTTACATACATCAACACAAGCCAACAGCAGATAATATTCAATCATAATAATAGCTATAATGTAAAACACAGGATCCAATAATCCCTCTTTTTCACACCCCCAAGGGTGTGAACAAAAATTCAGCAATGAATCATATAACAGTCACAAAGTTTAAAATACCTTCATGTCAAAAGAGAACAACAGCTTATTCAAAAACAGAACAAAAGAAAATGGTGTGAAATTTAAGTCCCCCTTTTGACACCCACAAGGGTGTCACTTAGCAAAAACAGGATAACACTTTGTTTATTGACATGTAAGATACAGGATAAAACTTTGGTCATGGAAAACAGAGTAAAACAGAGCAAAGCATTATTATAAACCATCTGGTCCTCATCTACTCCTATCCTGCACCAGTTGGGCTTCATGCCACACCAGGGACTCGAAACCTTCACAACAGGGAGAACAAACATACTGGAAAGAAAACCTATCCTAAAATGTATAACAAGGAACTGTGGTGGTGTAAGATTTATTCTACTACCTCACCCACAGCATACCATGGGCCATCCTCAGTCAGTCTCATCCTCCCCTGAAAGCATGCTTCAGTATCAGCATCTCCAACTGGAGCATCAAGCAAAGGCATCATCATGCCTGAAGCCTTCACCACATCTGTAACAGACTTCTTGAAACATGGTATGATGGAAGCATCACAACACATCAATAACAAAAATACAAGAATTAGGGTCAGAAATCCAGTAACCACCATACTAGTGTACTTACCAAAACAGGCTCCCACCCAAGAGAACAGGCCAGACTCCTCCACCCCCGCCATGGTCCTCATCTCAGCAGATAATGCATCAAGTGCATCAAGCCCACTAAGGGCCTTAGATATACTACCATCTGGACTGGTGTTATTAGGAATATACGTGCAACATTGTTCACCGAACATCTTGCAGACGCCCCCCTGACTGGCAAGAAGCATATCCAAAGCAAGTCTATTCTGTCTGGCAACCCTAGATGTGGCCTCAAACTGTTCAGACATACTAGTGAGTGCATCACGGGGGTAATTAACAAAACGCTGTTGATCATAGTAGATGTAATGAATCCATGCAGTCTGCCTTGCATCCACTATGGCTGGACCTATAATCCATCATTCCTACCCAAGACCTGAAACTCATGAGGAACCCCCATTGGCACTCCCAACAGGTTAGTGTGTATGTCAACTACATCCTCTGTCCATGGAGCACTACGTCTGTCTCTCCCATGGAATGGAATGTTTTCAGGTCCCCTGGATACAGAACCCAACAGCTGTTCAGCAGTAACATCAACAATGGTCAGTGGAATT
Organism: Oncorhynchus tshawytscha; assembly: GCF_018296145.1. Lineage (NCBI taxonomy): Eukaryota > Metazoa > Chordata > Actinopteri > Salmoniformes > Salmonidae > Oncorhynchus > Oncorhynchus tshawytscha. The sequence continues at coordinate 5,012,990 of NC_056438.1, read as the reverse complement.
ATCAAACTGGTCAGAGCCCACGTAACTTGCCAGTCTCCTCTAAGAATGGGTCTCAGCACTCTTTTGGGTCCACAGATCCACCACACATCAGCCAGACCACTAGTTTGGTTTAGGCCTGTAACTGGCCAAGTGGAATTAATGGCTATGTTACTACTGCAATCAGCTTCAGGCAATCTCTCATAATCAATGCCATTACCTGTACCCGTGATGCAACTGTAATTGCCCCCATATGCCTCAACACCCCAAGGGGCCCGATGAGGAGGTACTGTAGGAGACACAAGGCTCAAAGAGGAACAGAGAGTTGAATTGGGCTGAACCTGGTAAAAACCTCTCAGAATACACAACCACCACCCCTCTCCTTCTCCTATAGCAAATGGGTGTGTAGCCAGAACAGGTCTAGCATGACCAATGTTTCATGTAACTCATGCAGTCCTTTCTTTTCAGGGTCTTAGCTGTATACCTCATATAAGACAGCCACAAATTGTCCCTACCATCAAAACCAGTCTCAGTGTCTAATTGATCAATAGCTGAATAGTCTCTAACATTAATTACCTGAATGGGATTTTTAACACAGTGGTGGCAGGTTCGGTCCAGGGGTGGTAGAGGAGTGTGTCTGGCCCTGGTTCGTCTGGGACCTCTGGTTTTGGCAGCACCTTAATAGAAAACACACCCATCGTGTCTGTCCCGGTCCTTTGTAGTCCGAGGGTGTAAGTGTCTGCATCAGAGAGCTTAATAGTTTTGATAGTTAGTAGGATTTCATCACCTTTACAAAGTTCAACAGTGCTCCCAGGTTTTCCCCTATGCTATAAGGATACCCTCTTCTCCAATCCCAGAACTGTCCCAAGTCGGTTATCATGTAATCCCCATACGGACACCCTCCCAATTTAATATAATTTCATTTATAATTTTCGTCCACTTGTTCTGTAGACATACATTCAGCACTCCACGGGTCAGAACCTGGAATCCGCTGGTACATCACCATCTATTTCCATCGATTTCTCCAGAGTCCTGGAAATAAGGCCTCATACACAGGGAATTAGACAACAGCCCCATAAAACTAAAACAGTCACACAGGTGAATGTAGCCCATAATACAGTGATCATAATATTTTCCCCATTTTCTGAACATACTATCAAACCCAATTAATCAGAGAAGTATCCACCCCAGAGTTTTCTGTCAACCCGTGAGCCAGGGTGGTCAAACCAGCTGAGGCTTCGGGCACTGATTCGTCCAGAGCTGTGTTATTTGGGATGTCACCCACGATAAGACAGCTCAGACAAACAGCTTCCATGTGAAGCCCCACCCTTTCCCCGAGAACACATCACTCAGCAAGAGCCAGACACATCCTCACTTCTATGAACAAAAACAGGGGTGACAGGACAGGGAGGGTTACTTCATTCGAGAGATGGCCCCCGGAATTCTGTTAATTCCAGTTCTCCTCTCGAACACTGTTTATTGTTCGACAGTGTCAGTGTGTCTTACCCTCCCGCCGTGTGATATGAATCCGGGTAGCTCTTTCAGCTAGCTGTCACCAGGAGTCCTTGGTATGGTCCCCCCAACAAACCTCTGGGACTGGATTGAGTGACTTCACCTGTAGTTCACCTATAATGCATAAAATGCTGGACATACAGGCTTGGTTAACAAACAGTTTCTCATATGTTTTATCTGATTATATCTTTACCTTCTATGCCCATTTGTTTAGCTACATTTTTTTTAAATGATTAGTTTCTTATCCAATAGAATAAAATAAAAATCACTTGTGTAATTAAAACTCATAAAATAAAAACTCATAAAGGTTCCATATGTGAGCGTGCCTCTTTAAAATATCATGTCTCTGGGAACATGGAAATCCCCTTAACCCAAACATGTACTACATAAACAAAACCTAATAATTATGATAATCCCCTCAAACTCAAATAATTTGTCTCGATGTTTCATGTCTTATTCGTGTTTCTCCAAATTGTCTCCCCAAATCTACAAAAAGAATTTCACGTTAATAGAGTTGAACACTTTTTCCAACAGTCATGCACACCCCCTCAATATTCTATGATATAACTCTCATCAGCAAGCCTGCGACTTTTTCAACACTCACCGGTACCAGCTCCAACTGAAATACCTAATGTACCACACTCGCTTGGTCCCCGACCTCATTCATACCGATATTAGTCCCCGACTGAATATCAAGCATATTTCATGCACACGATTTGAGTCTCACAAATCTTCATTTACGCCAGAGCACATCTAAAACATCGTTTGAACATTCACTCAATATAGTCAACACATCTAAAACATTGTCTAAACATTCGTTCAATATATCATTCAGTAGACATATGCATTTACAAACACACAAATAAACCGGGGCCAGATATGCCCAGTCTAGTCCAGGGATAACCCCTGTCTCTAGGAGGCCTATTAGCCGATGCTGATGGGAGTCTGGTCCACATCGTCACCTGCTAATCGGGTTGTATTGGAGCCGAATTCAAGTCGCTCAAGTCGACCCTGACCTCTGTCAGTGTTCTATTGGGTATCGAAGCTGGTGCACAATGAGTCAAGTGGTGCCAAGGCGCCCCTGATTTACCTTTGACCTGGACCGAGTGTGAAGTAACCTCCTTCACTTCGTACGGTCCAGTCCACCTGGGATCCTGCCACTTTCTCTTGTGGACCTTGATCCTTACCCAGTCTCCGACCTTTACCCTCAGTTGCTCCGGATCTCCCGTCAGCTCCCCCTCATGGACTTTGTGTATCTGTTTGGAAAGAGCTGCGGACAGTTCCGTCAATTTTCTTACATAGTCAGTCATACCTATTTGGTGTACATCAAGAGGGGGCATATGACCTCCCTCTCTTGGTGGACCTGGCATTACTTTGTGGGGTGAGAGATGAGTCCCTGCCCCAGGTGATGACCTCATGGCCATCAACGCCAGTGGCAGGGCCTCCACCCATGTCAGTTTTGTACCTGCACACACCTTGGCTATCTTAGCCTTCAGAGACTAATATTGCTCCTTGGTTCCCCTCTATGTTCTCTGTACACACTGGATGTGCAGGAGGTGGGGGTTCCCCTCCCCTCTGACTTCAAGCTGCTCCCGTTGCCCCCTGATCTATATTCTATTTTTTGTTCTAGGAACTCATTAAACCTCAGCTTTGGAGTATTGGGGGTCGCCATTGTGAATTTGCTTTAAACGTAATTTAATTTAATTCAATCGGAATTTAATCGTAGTTTTAATCGAAATTCTCTCCTTCTATCTCACCACCAACAATCTTAATGGAAACAATTACATCCACATTGCATTTTAACAAACAGTTACAAATAGACAAAACAAGACAAAACAAGACAAAACAACACGTTACACATGTCCGTACCGGGTCACGGGATAAAATTACCCCTATCGGTGAATCTCTATCAGACTGGCCGTACCGGGTCACGGGATAAAATTACAATTCGGCGCCAGATTTAATGAATATTTATACCCCCCTCGGCGACCCCAGGAACTTAATGAATAGTAATTAACTACGGGTCCCCTTCGGCGCCAGATTTAATGAATCTCTAATACCCCCTGATCCCCTATCTATCGGGAACTATCACACATGTCGATTACAATTTATCGGTGAATCTCTATCAGACTGGCCGTCGGAACTATCCGGGTCACGGTGGATAAAATTACAATTTATCCCCTCGGCGCCAGATTTAATGAATAGTAATTAACTACCCCCTTACTGATCTCTATTCCCGACCCCTATCGGAACTATCACACATGTCCGAATCTCCCCTATCGGTGAATCTCTATCAGACTGGCCGTACCGGGTCACGGGATAAAATTACAATTTATCCCCTCGGCGCCAGATTTAATGAATAGTAATTAACTATCCCCTTACTGATCTCTATTCCCGACCCCTATCGGAACTATCACACATGTCCGACCCCTATCGGTGAATCTCTATCAGACTGGCCGTACCGGGTCACGGGATAAAATTACAATTTATCCCCTCGGCGCCAGATTTAATGAATAGTAATTAACTCAGACCCCCTTACTGACTGATCTCTATTCCCGACCCCTATCGGAACTATCACACATGTCCGACCCCTATCGGTGAATCTCTATCAGACTGGCCGGGTCCGGGTCACGGGATAAAATTACAATTTATCCCCTCGGCGCCAGATTTAATGAATACTGATCTCTAATTAACTATCACACATGTCCCCCTTACTGATCTCTATTCCCGACCGGGTCCCTATCGGAACTATCACACATGTCCGATCTCTATTCCCGACCCCTATCGGAACTATCACACATGTCAATCTATCAGACTGTCGTACCGGGTCACGGGATAAAATTACAATTTATCCCCTCGGTGAATCTCTATCAGACTGGCCGTACCGGGTCACGGGATAAAATTACAATTTATCCCCTTCGGCGCCAGATTTAATGAATAGTAATTAACTACCCCCTTACTGATCTCTATTCCCGATGTCCCCTATCGGAACTATCGGGTCAGGACAAAACAGTGATCACTCATCATTGAAAGCTAGCAGACTGTGCTGACCGGGTCACGGGTCCCAAAATTACAATTTGTCCCCTCGGCGCCAGATTTAATGAATAGTAATTAGCTATCCCCTTACTGATATCTCATCAATGATTTAAATCACACCGGCCGTCGCCGGTTCGTTACTACATATGTTCACATACACTGTTCTTTCGACTCGTCAGCAAATTATAAATATACACAAGAATTCATACTTACTCGGAAAAAAAACTGATCAAAATTTGGACAGACTATACGACAATATGCAAAGTTTGATTTAACAGGCTTTGCCTACCTTTTTTATGGTGCACCTTGAGATCAGTTTTCCGAGTTGAGCAGAATTGTTGTCCTCCCCCGAAAGTCTTCACCCGTCCTCCGTGAACCGTCCTTTCACCAACTCGCCCTCTCACACCCAAATCAACTCACTTCGACTGGATCGTTAGTAAACTATCCTCTGCCTACCAAGTTCTGTTAGAAATTAGATATGTAGACGGGCGAGTCGGTCAAGGATCGATTCAGACAAGGTGGTAAATTGTATGACAAGCGACAGTTTATTCAGAGTGAAGATATCTAGAACAGCGTAAATACGGCTCCTCCGCTGGTTCGTACGGAACTGCAGGCAAAGAGACCGTTACAATCAGTACACCACTTATATATAGAACAGAAAGTAGGTTGATTCTGGAAGATCGGATCTTTGGATTGGTTCAGCTGGGGTGTAGTCTGTAGTCTTCCGCCATTGGCTCAGTTGTCTGTCCGTCATCGTAGAATCCTCTTCGGGCACACAATGTTCAGCTACAAAGGAGATTATGTGTGTGTGCGCTGGTTTTGGCAATTAGTGTAATGCGGGAGCTATCCTGTAGGGGACCCCATAAGCTTTACTTTGAGTCGTAGCCCTGTATTAACAATAGTTTGGTCACCTGTATAAGAAATAGCATTTCTCTACAATACCGAACCAATACTACGGGCATCACAGGTAGATGACTGCAGAGATACCGAACCAATACTAAGGGCATCACAGGTAGATGACTGCAGAGATACCGAACCAATACTACGGGCATCACAGGTAGATGACTGCAGAGATAGCGAACCAATACTACGGGCATCACAGGTAGATGACTGCAGAGATAGCGAACCAATACTACGGGCATCACAGGTAGATGACTGCAGAGATAGCGAACCAATACTACGGGCATCACAGGTAGATGACTGCAGAGATACCGAACCAATACTACGGGCATCATAGGTAGATGACTGCAGAGATACTGCAGAGAACCAATACTACGGGCATCACAGGTAGATGACTGCAGAGATACCGAACCAATACTACGGGCATCATAGGTAGATGACTGCAGAGATACCGAACCAATACTACGGGCATCACAGGTAGATGACTGCAGAGATACATCGAACCAATACTACGGGCATCACAGGTAGATGACTGCAGAGATACCAAACCAATACTACGGGCATCACAGGTAGATGACTGCAGAGATACCGAACCAATACTACGGGCATCACAGGTAGATGACTGCAGAGATAGCGAACCAATACTACGGGCATCACAGGTAGATGACTGCAGAGATACCGAACCAATACTACGGGCATCACAGGTAGATGACTGCAGAGATACCGAACCAATACTACGGGCATCACAGGTAGATGACTGCAGAGATAGCGAACCAATACTACGGGCATCACAGGTAGATGACTGCAGAGATACCGAACCAATACTACGGGCATCACAGGTAGATGACTGCAGAGATAGAACTGTATAATGTTTTCAATTCGCTTTTCCATTCTTCTTATAACTTCACAGATGTAGCAATAAGATTACAATCCATTTCATTCAACCTTATAAAAGATACTTCCTCTGTAAACTCTCCGTTTGATGTAAACAACGATCCGATGAAGGGAAGGTGTCATGGCCGCCGTTTGGTTCTGGGGCGGAGCTAAGGTCAAAGGGCGAATATGATTGGACCACACGTAGTTGGATACGGTTCCTTGAGATTGTCTCGCATTCCCATTGGTGGATTTTCGCTAGTTGAGACTGGCTAGACATCCGGTTGGATTTCAAACAGGAAAATAATGCGCAAAAGATTACATGCAAACATCCTTATTTTGTCCCTCCCCTGAATTTTTTTAGATGTAAATTTAGTTTACTGCGAAAACAGGCACTTCTGTGGATGATCGCTGCACTATAGTGTCATGTTGGATAAGTGCAACAGGGCGGCTGAACTAAACCTAAATCAAGTCAGACAGTTGTGTCCCAATCGACAACGATAAAAGGCAGAATTTCAAGGCAATATTTGTCAGAATTGGCGTGTTTTAATCCCAATTAAACTGCTGATTTAAGGTGTCGTTATTTTATTGATTTTGAAGGCCTCTTCGATGTTTCCTTCACCGGGGAGGCTATCCCATAACACCTTGCGACAGGTAGCGGAAATAATCATATCAATGTCTGAATTAAGGTCCCCGCTTGGGAGAAAATGTTCCAGAGCCAACATTATTTACTTACCAAGTTGTTTAAATGCTCAACAAATTACTTTCATGGTAAGTTTTAATTCAGATGTCGAGTCAGTGCTTTTTATCAGCTCGCTAGTCAAGCTAAATTGGCATCTGATCCAAAAACTAGCTGGCAGGCGACCTCTTCCTGCATATCAGCTGTTAAGAGATGAACAACTAAACTAAATCATTGTAACGTCAGCAATGTGTCAATTGTGAAGACACAGATTTTTTTAGATTTTTTTACCCTGAATTGAGGAACTTCCTAGTCAGCTAATGACAAATGTCGCACATCTATAAACAATTATTCAGAGACTAAAGATGGCAACTGATGCGTTCACTTCACACCTCTTCATCTCACATGTGATTTAAAAACATTGAAAATGCAGCTAACCAGCTGTGTTCTGTTCAGTCTAGGCATGTTAGCCAGCCAATTTATTTGTACATTATTACATCAGTCAATCCAGATGGAGATCTCGTTGTTTCATCTTACCATCCAAAGGCATCGTATGCAGCCGTCTATATTGGTATTGGACCGATTAGTACGTGAAAACATTCTGCTACAAGGCCTCGATTTTCTCCAGAACTCGATTTAATATCGAAGGAGGAAAAAAGAGGAAAGATATGCTTAATGAAACACCATTTTCCACCACAAGGAGTGTAGCTGATTACATACAATGCCTACAACTTGATCAAGCCTATGAATATGCAAAACTGTTTACGAAACCATTGCACATTAATAAAGGTAGTGGAGGTTCTCAGTAGCTTGAACTAACACTGACATTTGAGCAGTGAGGTTAATTCCCCACTTATGTTTCCGATCTGTTCTTCTCAGGTTGAAACACATCCCACCCCATCACCCAGACAGATGTAAAGAAGTTGGGAACCTCCCGACCAACAGGAACATCACCCTCTCGGGAGATTAGTCAGGAGGTTATTCAGCAACATCACCCTCTCAGGAGGTTAGTCAGGAGGTTATACAGCAACATCACCCTCTCAGGAGGTTATTCAGCAACATCACCCTCTCAGGAGGTTAGTCAGCAACATCACCCTCTCAGGAGGTTAGTCAGCAACATCACCCTCTCAGGAGGTTAGTCAGCAACATCACCCTCTCAGGAGGTTAGTCAGCAACATCACCCTCTCAGGAGGTTAGTCAGCAACATCACCCTCTCAGGAGGTTAGTCAGCAACATCACCCTCTCAGGAGGTTATTCAGCAACATCACCCTCTCAGGAGGTTAGTCAGCAACATCACCCTCTCAGGAGGTTAGTCAGCAACATCACCCTCTCAGGAGGTTAGTCAGGAGGTTAGTCAGCAACATCACCCTCTCAGGAGGTTATTCAGCAACATCACCCTCTCAGGAAGTTAGTCAGGAGTTTATTCAGCAACATCACCCTCTCAGGAGGTTAGTCAGGAGGTTATTCAGCAATATCACCCTCTCAGGAGGTTAGTCAGGAGGTTAGTCAGCAACATCACCCTCTCAGGAGGTTAGTCAGGAGGTTATTCAGCAACATCACCCTCTCAGGAGGTTAGTCAGGAACATCACCCTCTCAGGAGGTTAGTCAGGAGGTTATTCAGCAACATCACCCTCTCAGGAGGTTAGTCAGGAGGTTATTCAGCAACATCACCCTCTCAGGAAGTTAGTCAGGAGGTTAGTCAGGAACATCACCCTCTCAGGAGGTTAGTCAGGAGGTTAGTCAGGAACATCACCCTCTCAGGAGGTTAGTCAGGAGTTTAGTCAGGAACATCACCCTCTCAGGAGGTTAGTCAGGAGGTTAGTCAGGAACATCACCCTTCAGGAGGTTAGTCAGGAACATCACCCTCTCAGGAGGTTAGTCAGGAGGTTAGTCAGGAACATCACCCTCTCAGGAGGTTAGTCAGGAGGTTATTCAGCAACATCACCCTCTCAGGAGGTTAGTCAGGAGGTTATTCAGCAACATCACCCTCTCAGGAGGTTAGTCAGGAACATCACCCTCTCAGGAGGTTAGTCAGGAGGTTAGTCAGGAACATCACCCTCTCAGGAGGTTAGTCAGGAACATCACCCTCTCAGGAGGTTAGTCAGGAACATCACCCTTCCAGGAGTTTAGTCACCATCACTATGGTTAGATAGAAGTAGATTCACACATGCTGTTATCTATCATGCAGAATTGTCCGCTCATTCTAACTTATAAAGCTCATTCTAAGATACAGATGTGGGTGATTTCTGTCCCAGGGTAATGCACTGTGTACACGTTCTTTCCTGCCAGCCCAGCACAGACACCCTGTTCAATTATTCATAGTCCTCAATTTAGATCACAATTAGATGAATTAGGTGTTAGTAAGGGTTAGTCATTCAGGGTCTGGAACATGAGCCTTCATTCAGCCTTCATTCAGTAAGGGTCTGGAACATGAGCCTTCATTCAGCCTTCATTCAGTAAGGGTCTGGAACATGAGCCTTCATTCAGCCTTCATTCAGTAAGGGTCTGGAACATGAGCCTTCATTCAGCCTTCATTCAGTAAGGGTCTGGAACATGAGCCTTCATTCAGCCTTCATTCAGTAAGGGTCTGGAACATGAGCCTTCATTCAGCCTTCATTCAGTAAGGGTCTGGAACATGAGCCTTCATTCAGCCTTCATTCAGTAAGGGTCTGGAACATGAGCCTTTATTCAGCCTTCATTCAGTAAGGGTCTGGAACATGAGCCTTCATTCAGCCTTCATTTAGTAAGGGTCTGGAACATGAGCCTTCATTCAGCCTTCATTTAGTAAGGGTCTGGAACATGAGCCTTCATTCAGCCTTCATTCAGTAAGGGTCTGGAACATGAGCCTTCATTCAGCCTTCATTCAGTATTCAGTAAGGGTCTGGAACATGAGCCTTCATTCAGCCTTCATTCAGTAAGGGTCTGGAACATGAGCCTTCATTCAGCCTTCATTCAGTAAGGGTCTGGAACATGAGCCTTCATTCAGCCTTCATTCAGTAAGGGTCTGGAACATGAGCCTTCATTCAGTAAGGGTCTGGAACCTGAGCCTTCATTCAGCCTTCATTCAGTAAGGGTCTGGAACATGAGCCTTCATTCAGCCTTCATTTAGTAAGGGTCTGGAACATGAGCCTTCATTCAGCCTTCATTCAGTAAGGGTCTGGAACATGAGCCTTCATTCAGCCTTCATTCAGTAAGGGTCTGGAACATGAGCCTTCATTCAGCCTTCATTTAGTAAGGGTCTGGAACATGAGCCTTCATTCAGTAAGGGTCTGGAACATGAGCCTTCATTCAGCCTTCATTCAGTAAGGGTCTGGAACATGAGCCTTCATTCAGTAAGGGTCTGGAACATGAGCCTTCATTCAGCCTTCATTCAGTAAGGGTCTGGAACATGAGCCTTCATTCAGCCTTCATTTAGTAAGGGTCTGGAACATGAGCCTTCATTCAGTAAGGGTCTGGAACATGAGCCTTCATTCAGCCTTCATTCAGTAAGGGTCTGGAACATGAGCCTTCATTCAGTAAGGGTCTGGAACATGAGCCTTCATTCAGCCTTCATTCAGTAAGGGTCTGGAACATGAACCTTCATTCAGCCTTCATTCATTAAGGGTCTGGAACATGAGCCTTCATTCAGTAAGGGTCTGGAACATGAACCTTCATTCAGCCTTCATTCATTAACGGTCTGGAACATGAGCCTTCATTCAGTAAGGGTCTGGAACAAAACAAAATGTGACTGTCATGAGCCTTCATGTACCCAACAAGCTTTTGAGTGTTGGAGGTTCATCTTCATGATGTCCCTCACTTGGGGATGACTTATTTTGTACAATGGACTGTGTTCTAAGGGTTCGTGCACAGATACAGGAAACCAATAAGAGTTTACTATATTAAAAAGGACAAGTGTTGGTGTCTCTGGTTCTGGTTTGGAGGCTTGGACAGGATGCAGTTCATCTGTCTAATCCCCTGCAAGGAGAAACACAATAATTGTGCTATCCTGGGAGGTCTACCCCGGGGGTTGGTGATAGAGGGGAGGTACGTGCCAGGTACGTTGGCTCCCTCTGCTGGGGGTACCCGGAATGGAGACGCCGACGTTGATGGCAGCAGTTAGGGAGAGTGCCAACCAGCTGTGCAGGCCACATAAACGGAACACTGCAGGGGCGGAAAAGAGAGGCAGGGCGCGAAGCTCCCGGGTACGGAACCGATTACGAGGAGGCGGCCCTGAAGAAGGACCGAGCCAACCCAAAGTTATTTTGTTATGTTTATTTTATGATGCCCAGTAAATGTATGTTTTCTGATAGAACCTCCCTGTCTCTGTGCACACAAACACAACACCCCACGGGTTTACCACGTAATGTATTCACTTAATATATATTCCTCTTTGATATGCATACATATTATTCATTTGGACATGTTCTCCTTTATAATATGCCAGGGGTTGCTTAGTATCCAATGCATTTAGCTTACATTAGGATGAAGTGTTGTAGGACTCCAGTTCGGTCTCCAGACCACATAATGAGTGTCTTGGGGTCGGATACATTTGCTTCCATCTGAGTATGTCATCCATTTGTCATCCATCCATTTGTCATCCATTTGTCATCCATTTGTCATCCATCCATTTGTCATCCATTCTCACCTAATTCTACTCATTCATGATATTGTTGGAATATTTTGGGAGGTGATGATTTACAGTCGACTCCTGATAAGTGCACTTTGTATAAGTGAAAGCTCTCTTAATACGTATAAGTCTGTAATGTAACAAAATGTCAAAAAAGTCAAGGGGTCTGAATCTCTAAACTACCTGGTCTTCAATCACTACTGTAAACTGCCTGAGTGGTACCAGAAAATCACTACTGTAAACTGCCTGAGCGGTACCAGAAAATCACTACTGTAAACTGCCTGAGCGGTACCAGAAAATCACTACTGTAAACTGCCTGAGCGGTACCAGAAAATCACTACTGTAAACTGCATGAGCGGCACCAGAACATCCCTACTGTAAACTGCCTGAGGGGGCACCAGAACATCCCTACTGTAAACTGCCTGAGTGGTACCAGAACATCACTACTGTAAACTGCCTGAGTGGTACCAGAACATCCCTACTGTAAACTGCCTGAGCGGCACCAGAACATCCCTACTGTAAACTGCTTGAGCGGGCACCAGAACGTCACTACTGTAAACTGCTTGAGCGGTACCAGAACATCACTACTGTAAACTGCTTGAGCGGTACCAGAACATCACTACTGTAAACTGCTTGAGCGGTACCAGAACATCCCTACTGTAAACTGCTTGAGCGGTACCAGAACATCACTACTGTAAACTGCTTGAGCGGTACCAGAACATCCCTACTGTAAACTGCTTGAGCGGTACCAGAACATCACTACTGTAAATTGCTTGAGCGGTACCAGAACATCACTACTGTAAACTGCTTGAGCGGTACCAGAACATCCAATTTCTTATTTTTTCACCCCCCTTTTACTCCCCAATATCGTGATATCCTATTGGTAGTTACGATCTTGTGTCATCGCAGCAACTCCAACGGACTCGGGAGAGGCATAGGTCGAGTGTCAGGCGTCCTCTGAAACACGACCCGCCAAGCCTCGTTGCTTCAGAATACATGGCTCGCTTAAACCAGAAGCCAGCCGCACCAATGTGTCAGAGGAAACGTCGTCCAACTGACGACCGAAGTCAACGTGCAGGCGCCTGGCCCGGATCACAACGAGCCAAGGAATGTGTTTTGCAAATAAAAACACTGCTAAACCTCTTATAAATAAAAACACTGCTAAACCTCTTATAAATAAAAACACTGCTAAACATCTTATAAATACACCCGAAATTCGACATTTCTCAGATTTTTCTCAAACCTCAAACGTGGTCTCCTGATGTCGAATAAAAAAAAACGTGATTTTGAGAGTGAAAACCTGAAAAAACATAAACCTGGAAAAATGTAACCTTTAATTATTTAAAAAATATATGTTTTTCTGTTTTAATAAAATACATAATTTGAAGAACCAACATCATTGTGGCATTTCATATTATCATTCATTCATATATATTCATAAATTCAGCGGTTAAATCTGTGGGCTTAAATAATCCATCTTCAAAGGTTAAGAAAGGTTTAATGTTCTCTTACTTAGAAAATAGTCCTGATGGTACAGAGTGTCTTCACACCCCTTGACGTTTTCCAAATTTTAAAGCATTGTTATTATTATTAAAGAAAAAGTGTGATTTTGAGTGAAAACCCGAAGAAAAAAAATTTACCTGGAAAAATGTAACCTTTAATTATTTAAAAATATTTATTTTTTGGTTTTAATAAAATAAACTCAGCAAAAAAAGAAACGCCCATTTATTCAGGACCCTGTCTTTCAAAGATAATTCGTAAAAATCCAAATAACTTCACAGATCTTCATTGTAAAGGGTTTAAACACTGTTTCCCATGCTTGTTCAATGAACCATAAACAATTAATGAACATGCACCTGCGGAACGGTCATTAAGACACTAACAGCTTACAGACGGTAGGCAATTAAGGTCACAGTTATGAAAACTTAGGACACTAAAGAGGCCTTTCTACTGACTCTGAAAAACACACAAAAAAAGATGCCCAGGGTCCCTGCTCATCTGTGTGAATGTGGCTTAGGCATGCTGCATGGAGGCATGAGGACTGCAGATGTGGCCAGGGCAATAAATTGCAATGCCCGTACCGTGAGATGCCTAAGACAGAGCTACAAGGAGACAGGACGGACAGCTGATTGTCCATCACACCTGCGGGACAGGTACAGGATGGCAACAACAACTGCCCGAGTTACACCAGGAATGCACAATCCCTCCATCAGTGCTCAGACTGTCCGCAATAGGCTGAGAGAGGCTGGACTGAGGGCTTGTAGGCCTGTTGTAAGGCAGGTCCTCACCAGACATCACCGGCAACAACGTCGCCTATGGGCACAAACCCACTATCGCTGGACCAGACAGGACTGGCAAAAAGTGCTCTTCACTGACGAGTCACGGTTTTGTCTCACCAGGGCTGATGGTCGGATTCACGTTTATCTCAATGCTGTACGTTATAGGGAAGACATCCTCCTCCCTCATGTGGTACCCTTCCTGCAGGCTCATCCTGACATGACCCTCCAGCATGACAATGCCACCAGCCATACTGCTCGTTCTGTGCATGATTTCTTGCAAGACAGGAATGTCAGTGTTCTGCCATGGCCAGCGAAGAGCCCGGATCTCAATCCCATTGAGCATGTCTGGGACTTGTCGGATCGGAGGGTGAGGGCTAGGGCTATTCCCCCCAGAAATGTCCGGGAACTTTCAGGTGCCTTGGTGGAAGAGTGGGGTAACATCTCACAGCAAGAACTGGCAAATCTGGTGTAGTTCATGAGGAGGAGATGCACTGCAGTACTTAATGCAGCTGGTGGCCACACCAGATACTGACCGTTACTTTTGATTTTGACCCCCCACTTTGTTCAGGGACACATTAATCCATTTCTGTTAGTCATATGTCTGTGGAACTTGTTAAATTTATGTCTCAGTTGTTGAATCTTGTTATGTTCATACAAATATTTACACATGTTAAGTTTGCTGAAAATAAACGCAGTTGACAGTGAGAGGTCGTTTATTTTTTTTGCAGAGTTTACACAATTTTAAGAACTAACATCATTGTGACAGTTCATATGATCATTCATTCATATATTATTATGTGCCAGATGCTATTACAAACTGTTATAAATGGCCCATTTGTGATATTGACTTGTCATTTAAATAGACTGCAGACTAAAATCTAGGTTTATGATTGTAATTCAACTTTGTCATGGTTTACTGAGCTAGATGCAGGTAGCCTATAGCCCCTGATAGCCCACAGCCCCTGATAGGCCTACGGCCTCTGATAGGCCTACGGCCCCTGATAGGCCTACGGCCCCTGATAGGCCTACGGCCCCTGATAGGCCTACGGCCCCTGATAGGCCCACGGCCCCTGATAGGCCTACGGCCCCTGATAGGCCTACGGCCCCTGATAGGCCTACGGCCTATAGCCCCAAAATAGTCCATATTACTGAAGTGAAATGAAAAAAAATGACTTGTTTATTAAACATTTCTTTTAAAACAACAACTGAAAAGTGGTGTTTCAAACCCCTTCGCTATGAAGCCCCTAACCAAGTACCTTCAGAAGTCACATAATTAAATAAAGTCCACCTGTGACTCTGCCACATGATCTGTCACATGATCTCAGTATATATACACCTGTTCTGAAAGGCCCCAGGGTCTGCAACACCGCTAAGCAAGGGGCACCACCAAGCAAGGGGCTCCACCAAGCAAGCAGCACCATGAAGGCCAAGGAGCTCTCCAAACAGGTCAGGGACAAAGTTGTGGAGAAGTACAGAGCAGGGTCTGCAACACTAAGCAAGGGGCACCACCAAGCAAGGAGCACCTCCAAGCAAGGAGCACCACCAAGCAAGGAGCACCACCAAGCAAGGAGCACCACCAAGCAAGGAGCACCACCAAGCAAGGAGCACCACCAAGCAAGGAGCACCACCAAGCAAGGGGCACCACCAAGCAAGGGGTGCAAAAAATGGAAAGAATATGGCACCACAACAAACCTGCCAAGAGAGGGCCACCCACCAAAACTCACAGACCAGGCAAAGAGGGCATTGATCAGAGAGGCAAGAAAGAGACCAAAGATAACCCTGAAGGAGCTGCAAAACTCCACAACGGAGATTGGAGTATCTGTCCGTAGGACCGTTATAAGTCGTACTCTCCACAGAGCTGGGCTTTATGGAAGACTGGCCAAAAAAAAAAGAAACAAACATGTTTGGTGTTCACCAAAAGGCATGTGGGAGACTCCCCAAACATACAGTTGAAGTGGGAAGTTTACATACACCTTAGCCAAATACATTTAAACACAGTTTTTTTTTTTTTTTTTTTTACAATTCCTTACATTTAATCCTCGTAAAAATTCCCTGTCTTAGGTCAGTTAGGATCAACACTTCAATTTAAGAATGTGAAATGTCAGAATAATAGTAGAGAGAATTATTTATTTCAGCTTTTATTTCTTTCATCACATTCCCAGTGGGTCAGAGTACACTCAATTAGTATTTTGTAGAATTGCCTTTAAATTGTTTAACTTGGGTCAAATGATTCGGGTAGCCTTTCACAAGCTTCACAAAATAAGTTGGGTGAATTTTGGCCCATTCCTCCTGACAGTGCTGGTGTAACGGAGTCAGGTTTGTAGGCCTCCTTGCTAGCACACGCTTTTTCAGTTCTGCCCACAAATTTTATATAGGATCAAGGTCGGGGTCTTGTGATGGCCACTCCAATACCTTGACTTTGTTGTCCTTAAGCCATTTTGCCACAACTTTGGAAGTCTGCTTGGGGTCATTGTCCATTTGGAAGACCCATTTGCGACCAAGTTTTAACTTCTTGACTGATGTCTTGAGACGATCCACATAATTTTCGTACCTCATGATGCCATCTATTTTGTGAAGTGCACCAGTCAACTCCTGCAGCAAAGCACCCCCACAACATGATGCTGCCACCCCCATGCTTCACTGTTGGGATGGTGTTCTTCGGCTTGCAAGCCTTCCCGTTTTTCCTCCCAAAAAATTGTCACCAAACATATCGATGGTCATTATGGCCAAACAGTTACATTTTTCTTTCATCAGACCAGAAGACATTTCTCCAAAAAGTACAATGTTTGTCCCCATGTGCAGTTGGCAAACCTTAGTCTGGCTGTTTTATGGCGGTTTTGGAGCAGTGGCTTCTTCCTTGCTGAGCGGCCTTTCAGGGTATGTCGATATAGGACTCATTTTACTGTGGATATAGATAATTTTGTACCCAGTTTCCTCCAACATCTTCACAAGGTCGTTTGCTGTTGTTCTGGGATTGATTTGCACTTTTCGCACCAAAGTACATTCGTCTCTAGGAGACAGAACACGTCTCCTTCCTGAGCGGTATGACGGCTGCGTGGTCCCATGGTGTTTATACTTGCATACTATTGTTTGTAAAGATGAATGTGGTACCTTCAGGCATTTGGAAATTGCTCCCAAGGATCAACCAGACTTGGAGTTCAACAATTATTTTCTGTGTTCTTGGCTGATTTCTTTTGAGTTTCCCATGATGTCAAGCAAAGAGGCACTTAGTTTGAAGGTAGGCCTTGAAATACATGCACAGGTCCACCTCCAATTGACCCAAATTATGTCAATTAGCCTATCAGAAACTTCTAAAGCCATGACATCTTTTTCTGGAATTTTCCAAGCTGTTTAAAGGCACAGTCAACTTAGTGTATGTAAACTTCTGACCCACTGGAATTGGGATACAGTGAATTATAAATGAAATAATCTGTCTGTAAACAGTTGTTGGAAAAATGACTTGTGTCATGCACAAAGTAGATGTCCTAACCGACTTCCCAAAACTATAGTTTGTTAACAAGAAATGTGTGGAGTGGTTGAAAAAATGAGTTTTAATGACTCCAACCTAAGTGTATGTAAACTTCTGACTTCAACTGTATGGAAGAAGGTACTCTGGTCAGATGAGACTAAATTTGAGCTTTTTGACCATCAAGGAAAATGCCATGTCTGGCGCAAACCCAACACCTCTCCACACCCTGAGAACCACCAGCATGGTGGTGACAGCATCAAACTGTGGGGATGTTTTTCATCAGCAGGGACTGGGACACTAGTCAGATTTGAAGGAATGATGGATGGCACTAAATACAGGGAAATTCTTGAGGGAAACCTGTTTCAGTCTTAGAGATTTGAGACTGGGACAGAGATTCACCTTCCAGCAGGACAATGACCCTAAGCACACTGCTAAAGCAACACTTGAGTGGTTTATGGGGAATCATTTAAATGTCTTAGAATGGCAAAGTCAAAGCCCAGACCTCAATCCAATTGAGAATCTGTAGTATGACTTAATCAAAGATTGCTGTGCACCAGCGGAATCCATCCAACTTGAAGGAGCTGGAGCAGTGTTGCCTTGAAGAATGGGCAAAAATCCCAGTGGCTAGATGTGCCAAGTGTCACGCCCTGACCTTAGAGAGCCTTTTTATTCTCAATTTTGGTTAGGTCAGGGTGTGACTAGGGCGGGTACTCTAGTTTTGTATTTCTATGTTGGCCTGGTATGGTTCCCAATCAGAGGCAGCTGTCTATCGTTGTCTGATTGGAGATCATATTTAGGCAGCCTTTCCCCACCTGTTGTTTGTGGGATCTTGTTTTTGTGTAGTGCCTGTCTGTATTTGTTTTGGTTATTTTCATTTATTAAAATAATGTGGAACTCTACGGACGCTGCTCCTTGGTCCATTCAGTATAACGATCGTGACACCAAGCTTATAGAGACATATTCCAAGAGACTTTCAGCTGTAATGGTTGCAGAAGGTGGCTCTACAAAGTATTGACTTTTGGGGGTGGAGGGGGTAGTTATGCACGCTCAAGTTGATTTTTTTTGGTCATATTTCTTGTTTTTATCAGAAGAAAAAAATATTTTGCATCTTCAAAGTGGTTGGCATGTTGTGTAAATCAAATGATACAATCTCCCCAAAAATCTATTTTAATTCCAGGTGGTAAGGCAACAAAATAGGAAAAATGGGGTGAATACTTTTGCAAGCCACTGTTCATCTCATTTTAAATAGTCTACAGAAGCCTCGACAAGATGTAGGTAAGATGTGAACTGAACGATTTAGCAACTTGCATAGTTCAAAATTAACAGACTAATTTATTCAAAATGAATAGCGAGGCGATTTTGAGGTAAGAAGTGCTTGCGTTTCCCAATAGACTGCTGGAATAGGCTACTGAGGACGGGGTCATTATTTAAATCACCAAATTAAATCATGAATAATGTGTGACTCCAGTGATTTCATAATTTCAACATATTTAATGTATCAAATGGCAGACATAAATGATTATTATTATACTCGATGGCCAAGAGAGTGTAAGTCTAAGGAAGGGTTTGAGAAAGATGAGCCTCCTAGGTTTTGTATTGAAGTCAATATACTGTGGCAGACCAGGGGGTTTGGTCAAGACGTTTACCCAGATCAGACACGGACAGAGAAGGATTCGCTCAGTTTCAAGGGTACTTTTTAAAATAATAAATCAACAAGAAAAGGATATGTCTCCCTTATGAGATCTTCTCCGGGATGCCGTCTTCTGGGTTCCGTCTTTTGGCTGTATCCTGTCGGGCACAAAACTGTACTCCCTGTTACCTCTGCAACTGTCCACAATAACACGGGTCCTTTATTACCCCACTCCCTGTGTGCTGCTCTTCTGGCAGCTTTATGGGCCCAACTGGTGAGCAATTACTCACCAGCTCCCAATCAGCCCCAAGTAGTCCTGGCTGGAGAGCCCGTCGAGACCTGGCACGTCCAGCAGATGGAGCCATCGCTTCGCGACATATACTCCATCTGTTACCAGGCCTCGATGAGTCTCCCCCTGGTGGCTGACCTGCTGTACTCCACAATACCCAAGGAAGCTAACTGTCCTCTGGCTACACCATGGTGCTACCTTACAGAGTGCTGAGTGAGGCTACTGTAGACCTTCATTGCAAAACAGTGTGTTTTAATCAATTACTTGGTAACGTTAATATATTTAGTTTTATCTTAAAAGGATAACCTTTTTTTATGTTCCACTATTTTATTTTATGAAACACACACATACACATACACATACACACATACACACATACACATATACACAAATACACATATACACATATACACATACACATACACATACACATACACATACACATACACATACACACACACATACACACACACACTACAAGTCTGAACTATACACACTTCTGTGGCCCAAATGACACCATATTCCCTATATAGTGCCTTCTGTTTGACAAGGTCTGGCACCCTATTCCCTATATAGTGCCCTCTGTTTGACCAGGCTCAATGTAATGCCACAGGGTTCTGGTTGTAAGCAGTGCACTATATAGGGAATAAGATGAAACAGCAAAAATCAAAACAACTCCTACTTTGGTTTATAGATAAAATATCAGAGAGGTTCTACTGTAGCCCATAGATAAAATATCAGAGAGGTTCTACTGTAGCCTATAGATAAAATATCAGAGAGGTTCTACTGTAGCCCATAGATAAAATATCAGAGAGATTCTACTGTAGCCTATAGATAAAATATCAGAGAGGTTCTACTGTAGCCTATAGATAAAATATCAGAGAGGTTCTACTGTAGCCTATAGATAAAATATCAGAGAGGTTCTACTGTAGCCCATAGATAAAATATCAGAGAGGTTCTACTGTAGCCTATAGATAAAATATCAGAGAGGTTCTACTGTAGCCTATAGATAAAATATCAGAGAGGTTCTACTGTAGCCTATAGATAAAATATCAGAGAGGTTCTACTGTAGCCTATAGATAAAATATCAGAGAGGTTCTACTGTAGCCTATAGATAAAATATCAGAGAGGTTCTACTGTAGCCCATAGATAAAATATCAGAGAGGTTCTACTGTAGCCATAGATAAAATATCAGAGAGGTTCTACTGTAGCCCATAGATAAAATATCAGAGAGGTTCTACTGTAGCCCATAGATAAAATATCAGAGAGGTTCTACTGTAGCCTATAGATAAAATATCAGAGAGGTTCTACTGTAGCCTATAGATAAAATATCAGAGAGGTTCTACTGTAGCCTATAGATAAAATATCAGAGAGGTTCTACTGTAGCCTATAGATAAAATATCAGAGAGGTTCTACTGTAGCCCATAGATAAAATATCAGAGAGGTTCTACTGTAGCCTATAGATAAAATATCAGAGAGGTTCTACTGTAGCCTATAGATAAAATATCAGAGAGGTTCTACTGTAGCCCATAGATAAAATATCAGAGAGGTTCTACTGTAGCCCATAGATAAAATATCAGAGAGGTTCTACTGTAGCCTATAGATAAAATATCAGAGAGGTTCTACTGTAGCCTATAGATAAAATATCAGAGAGGTTCTACTGTAGCCTATAGATAAAATATCAGAGAGGTTCTACTGTAGCCTATAGATAAAATATCAGAGAGGTTCTACTGTAGCCTATAGATAAAATATCAGAGAGGTTCTACTGTAGCCTATAAAAATATCAGATGAGGTTCTATTAGCCTATAGTTGAAATATCAGAGAGGTTCTACTGTAGCCTATAGATAAAATATCAGAGAGGTTCTACTGTAGCCTATAGTTGAAATATCAGAGAGGTTCTACTGTAGCCCATAGATAAAATATCAGAGAGGTTCTACTGTAGCCCATAGATAAAATATCAGAGAGGTTCTACTGTAGCCATAGATAAAATATCAGAGAGGTTCTACTGTAGCCTATAGATAAAATATCAGAGAGGTTCTACTGTAGCCTATAGATAAAATATCAGAGAGGTTCTACTGTAGCCTATAGATAAAATATCAGAGAGGTTCTACTGTAGCCTATAGATAAAATATCAGAGAGGTTCTACTGTAGCCTATAGATAAAATATCAGAGAGGTTCTACTGTAGCCTATAGATAAAATATCAGAGAGGTTCTACTGTAGCCCATAGATAAAATATCAGAGAGGTTCTACTGTAGCCCATAGATAAAATATCAGAGAGGTTCTACTGTAGCCCATAGATAAAATATCCCATTGGTTCTACTGGTCATAGATAAAATATCAGAGAGGTTCTACTGTAGCCTATAGATAAAATATCAGAGAGGTTCTACTGTAGCCTATAGATAAAATATCAGAGAGGTTCTACTGTAGCCTATAGATAAAATATCAGAGAGGTTCTACTGTAGCCTATAGATAAAATATCAGAGAGGTTCTACTGTAGCCCATAGATAAAATATCAGAGAGGTTCTACTGTAGCCCATAGATAAAATATCAGAGAGGTTCTACTGTAGCCCATAGATAAAATATCAGAGAGGTTCTACTGTAGCCCATAGATAAAATATCAGAGAGGTTCTACTGTAGCCTATAGATAAAATATCAGAGAGGTTCTACTGTAGCCTATAGATAAAATATCAGAGAGGTTCTACTGTAGCCTATAGATAAAATATCAGAGAGGTTCTACTGTAGCCCATAGATAAAATATCAGAGAGGTTCTACTGTAGCCTATAGATAAAATATCAGAGAGGTTCTACTGTAGCCTATAGATAAAATATCAGAGAGGTTCTACTGTAGCCTATAGATAAAATATCAGAGAGGTTCTACTGTAGCCCATAGATAAAATATCAGAGAGGTTCTACTGTAGCCTATAGATAAAATATCAGAGAGGTTCTACTGTAGCCTATAGATAAAATATCAGAGAGGTTCTACTGTAGCCTATAGATAAAATATCAGAGAGGTTCTACTGTAGCCTATAGATAAAATATCAGAGAGGTTCTACTGTAGCCTATAGATAAAATATCAGAGAGGTTCTACTGTAGCCTATAGATAAAATATCAGAGAGGTTCTACTGTAGCCTATAGTTCAAATATCAGAGAGGTTCTACTTAGCCTATAGTTGAAATATCAGAGAGGTTCTACTGTAGCCTATAGATAAAATATCAGAGAGGTTCTACTGTAGCCTATAGTTGAAATATCAGAGAGGTTCTACTGTAGCCCATAGATAAAATATCAGAGAGGTTCTACTGTAGCCCATAGATAAAATATCAGAGAGGTTCTACTGTAGCCCATAGATAAAATATCAGAGAGGTTCTACTGTAGCCTATAGATAAAATATCAGAGAGGTTCTACTGTAGCTCATAGATAAAATATCAGAGAGGTTCTACTGTAGCCTATAGATAAAATATCAGAGAGGTTCTACTGTAGCCCATAGATAAAATATCAGAGAGGTTCTACTGTAGCCCATAGATAAAATATCAGAGAGGTTCTACTGTAGCCCATAGATAAAATATCAGAGAGGTTCTACTGCAAGCCTATAGATAAAATATCAGAGAGGTTCTACTGTAGCCTATAGATAAAATATCAGAGAGGTTCTACTGTAGCCTATAGATAAAATATCAGAGAGGTTCTACTGTAGCCTATAGATAAAATATCAGAGAGGTTCTACTGTAGCCTATAGATAAAATATCAGAGAGGTTCTACTGTAGCCTATAGATAAAATATCAGAGAGGTTCTACTGTAGCCTATAGATAAAATATCAGGAGGTTCTACTGTAGCCTATAGATAAAATATCAGAGAGGTTCTACTGTAGCCTATAGATAAAATATCAGAGAGGTTCTACTGTAGCCCATAGATAAAATATCAGAGAGGTTCTACTGTAGCCTATAGATAAAATATCAGAGACTACTGTAGCCCATAGATAAAATATCAGAGAGGTTCTACTGTAGCCCATAGATAAAATATCAGAGAGGTTCTACTGTAGCCCATAGATAAAATATCAGAGAGGTTCTACTGTAGCCCATAGATAGTAAAATATCAGAGAGGTTCTACTGTAGCCTATAGATAAAATATCAGAGAGGTTCTACTGTAGCCCATAGATAAAATATCAGAGAGGTCCTACTGTAGCCTATAGATAAAATATCAGAGAGGTCCTACTGTAGCCTATAGATAAAATATCAGAGAGGTTCTACTGTAGCCTATAGATAAAATATCAGAGAGGTTCTACTGTAGCCTATAGATAAAATATCAGAGAGGTTCTACTGTAGCCTATAGATAAAATATCAGAGAGGTTATAATGTAGCCTATAGATAAAATATCAGAGAGGTTCTACTGTAGCCCATAGATAAAATATCAGAGAGGTTCTACTGTAGCCTATAGATAAAATATCAGAGAGGTTCTACTGTAGCCTATAGATAAAATATCAGAGAGGTTCTACTGTAGCCTATAGTTGAAATATCAGAGAGGTTATAATGTAGCCCATAGATAAAATATCAGAGAGGTTCTACTGTAGCCCATAGATAAAATATCAGAGAGGTTCTACTGTAGCCCATAGATAAAATATCAGAGAGGTTCTACTGTAGCCCATAGATAAAATATCAGAGAGGTTCTACTGTAGCCCATAGATAAAATATCAGAGAGGTTCTACTGTAGCCCCATAGATAAAATATCAGAGAGGTTCTACTGTAGCCTATAGATAAAATATCAGAGAGGTTCTACTGTAGCCTATAGATAAAATATCAGAGAGGTTCTACTGTAGCCCATAGATAAAATATCAGAGAGGTTCTACTGTAGCCTATAGATAAAATATCAGAGAGGTTCTACTGTAGCCTATAGATAAAATATCAGAGAGGTTCTACTGTAGCCTATAGTTGAAATATCAGAGAGGTTATAATGTAGCCTATAGATAAAATATCAGAGAGGTTCTACTGTAGCCTATAGATAAAATATCAGAGAGGTTCTACTGTAGCCTATAGATAAAATATCAGAGAGGTTCTACTGTAGCCTATAGATAAAATATCAGAGAGGTTCTACTGTAGCCTATAGATAAAATATCAGAGAGGTTCTACTGTAGCCTATAGATAAAATATCAGAGAGGTTCTAC
Organism: Oncorhynchus tshawytscha; assembly: GCF_018296145.1. Lineage (NCBI taxonomy): Eukaryota > Metazoa > Chordata > Actinopteri > Salmoniformes > Salmonidae > Oncorhynchus > Oncorhynchus tshawytscha. The sequence continues at coordinate 4,988,589 of NC_056438.1, read as the reverse complement.
TGTAGCCTATAGATAAAATATCAGAGAGGTTCTACTGTAGCCTATAGATAAAATATCAGAGAGGTTCTACTGTAGCCCATAGATAAAATATCAGAGAGGTTCTACTGTAGCCTATAGATAAAATATCAGAGAGGTTCTACTGTAGCCTATAGATAAAATAGGTTCAGAGAGGTTCTACTGTAGCCTATAGATAAAATATCAGAGAGGTTCTACTGTAGCCTATAGATAAAAAAAGGTTCTACTGTAGCCAGATAAAATATCAGAGGTTCTACTGTAGCCTATAGATAAAATATCAGAGAGGTTCTACTGTAGCCTATAGATAAAATATCAGTTCTAGAGCCTATAGGTATCTACTGTAGCCTATAGATAAAATATCAGAGAGGTTCTACTGTAGCCTATAGATAAAATATCAGAGAGGTTCTACTGTAGTCCCCATAGATAAAATATCAGAGGTTCTACTGTAGCCTATAGATAAAATATCAGAGAGGTTCTACTGTAGCCTATAGATAAAATATCAGAGAGGTTCTACTGTAGCCTATAGATAAAATATCAGAGAGGTTCTACTGTAGCCTATAGATAAAATATCAGAGAGGTTCTACTGTAGCCCATAGATAAAATATCAGAGAGGTTCTACTGTAGCCTATAGATAAAATATCAGAGAGGTTCTACTGTAGCCTATAGATAAAATATCAGAGAGGTTCTACTGTAGCCTATAGATAAAATATCAGAGAGGTTCTACTGTAGCCTATAGTTGAAATATCAGAGAGGTTCTACTGTAGCCTATAGATAAAATATCAGAGAGGTTCTACTGTAGCCTATAGATAAAATATCAGAGAGGTTCTAAGCCTATAGATAAAATATCAGAGAGGTTCTACTGTAGCCTATAGATAAAATATCAGAGAGGTTCTACTGTAGCCTATAGATAAAATATCAGAGAGGTTCTACTGTAGCCTATAGATAAAATATCAGAGAGGTTCTACTGTAGCCTATAGATAAAATATCAGAGAGGTTCTACTGTAGCCTATAGATAAAATATCAGAGAGGTTCTACTCTAGCCTATAGTTGAAATATCAGAGATGTTAATGTATAGAAAATATCACACATGGACAAAAAATACAATGAATAACATTAACATCCCAAATGGCATCTTATTCCCCATTGGCCCTGGTCATAAGTAGTGCACCCTATTCCACATTGGCCCTGGTCATAAGTAGTGCACCCTATTCCACATTGGCCCTGGTCATAAGTAGTGCACCCTATTCCCCATTGGCCCTGGTCAAAAGTAGTGCACCCTATTCCCCATTGGCCCTGGTCATAAGTAGTGCACCCTATTCCCCATTGGCCCTGGTCATAAGTAGTGCACCCTATTCCCCATTGGCCTGGTCAAAAGTAGTGAACCCTATTCCCCATTGGCCCTGGTCAAAAGTAGTGCACCCTATTCCCCATTGGCCCTGCACCCTATTCCCCATTGGCCCTGGTCAAAAGTAGTGCACCCTATTCCCCATTGGCCCTGGTCAAAAGTAGTGCACCCTATTCCCCATTGGCCCTGGTCAAAAGTAGTGCACCCTATTCCCCATTGGCCCTGGTCATAAGTAGTGCACCCTATTCCCCATTGGCCCTGGTCATAAGTAGTGCACCCTATTCCCCATTGGCCCTGGTCAAAAGTAGTGCACCCTATTCCCCATTGGCCCTGGTCATATGTAGTGCACCCTATTCCCCATTGGCCCTGGTCAAAAGTAGTGCACCCTATTCCCCATTGGCCCTGGTCAAAAGTAGTGAACCCTATTCCCCATTGGCCCTGGTCATAAGTAGTGCACCCTATTCCCCATTGGCCTGGTCAAAAGTAGTGAACCCTATTCCCCATTGGCCCTGGTCAAAAGTAGTGCACCCTATTCCCCATTGGCCCTGGTCAAAAGTAGTGCACCCTATTCCCCATTGGCCCTGGTCATAAGTAGTGCACCCTATTCCCCATTGGCCCTGGTCAAAAGTAGTGAACCCTATTCCCCATTGGCCCTGGTCATAAGTAGTGCACCCTATTCCCCATTGGCCCTGGTCATAAGTAGTGCACCTTATTCCCCATAAAGTAGTGCACCTTATAGTCTCTAGTGGAGGCTAGGAGGCTACATAGACTGTAGACAGAGTCTCTAGTAGAGGCTACATAGTCTCTAGTGGAAGCTACAGAGTCTGTAGTGGAGGCTTGGAGGCTACAGAGACTCTAGTTGAGGCTACAGAGACTCTAGTTGAGGCTACAGAGACTCTAGTTGAGGCTACAGAGACTCTAGTGGAGGCTACAGAGACTCTAGTGGAGGCTACAGAGACTCTAGTTGAGGCTACAGAGACTCTAGTGGAGGCTACAGAGACTCTAGTGGAGGCTACAGAGACTCTAGTTGAGGCTACAGAGACTCTAGTTGAGGCTACAGAGACTCTAGTTGAGGCTACAGAGACTCTAGTTGAGGCTACAGAGACTCTAGTTGAGGCTACAGAGACTCTAGTGGAGGCTACAGAGACTACTAGCTGAGAGTGGTACCACTCACAGAGACTCTAGTGGAGGCTTGGAGGCTACAGATACTCTAGTGGAAGCTACAGAGACTCTAGTGAAGGCTAGTTAACCCACTGTTCCTAGGCCATCATTGAAAATAAGAATTTGTTCTTAACTGACTTGCCAAGTTAAATAAAGGTTAAAAAAAAAGACTAGTCATTATTGCTAAATGATTTCACATAGTGGTCACCACAATTGGTCAGCATATAAAAGTGGGTGTGAACACTTACAAATTATTTCAACACTGAGCAGATAGACAGCAAAGGAGGGGAAGAAACTAAAGAGACCCTGGACAAGGGCCCCATCAGAGAGGTGGGCATGGGCCCCATCAGAGAGGTGGGCATGGGCCCCATCAGAGAGGTGGGCATGGGCCCCATCAGAGAGGTAGACATCAGAGAGATGGACACAAAGAGGTAGACGTCAGAGAGATGGACATGGGCCCCATCAAAGAGGTAGACGTCAGAGAGATGGACATGGGCCCCATCAAAGAGGTGGGCATGGGCCCCATCAGAGAGGTAGACATCAGAGAGATGGACATCAAAGAGGTAGACGTCAGAGAGATGGACATGGGCCCCATCAAAGAGGTAGACGTCAGAGAGATGGACATGGGCCCCATCAAAGAGGTAGACGTCAGAGAGATGGACATGGGCCCCATCAAAGAGGTAGACATCAGAGAGATGGACATGGGCCCCATCAAAGAGATAGACGTCAGAGAGATGGACATGGGCCTCATCAAAGAGGTAGACATCAGAGAGATGGACATGGGCCCCATCAAAGAGATAGACGTCAGAGAGATGGACATGGGCCTCATCAAAGAGGTAGACATCAGAGAGATGGACATGGGCCCCATCAAAGAGATAGACGTCAGAGAGATGGACATGGGCCCCATCAAAGAGATAGACGTCAGAGAGATGGACACAAAGAGGTAGACATCAGAGAGATGGACATGGGCCCCATCAAAGAGGTAGACGTCAGAGAGATGGACATGGGCCCCATCAAAGAGGTAGACATCAGAGAGATGGACATGGGCCCCATCAAAGAGATAGACGTCAGAGAGATGGACACAAAGAGGTAGACATCAGAGAGATGGACATGGGCCCCATCAAAGAGGTAGACATCAGAGAGATGGACATGGGCCCCATCAAAGAGGTAGACATCAGAGAGATGGACATGGGCCCCATCAAAGAGGTCAGAGAGATGAACATGGGCCCCATCAAAGAGGTCAGAGAGGTGGACATGGTCCCCATCAAAGAGGTCAGAGAGGTGGACATGGGCTCCATCAAAGAGGTCAGAGAGGTGGACATGGGCCCCATCAAAGAGGTCAGAGAGGTGGACATGGTCCCCATCAAAGAGGTAGACGTCAGAGAGATGGACATGGGCCCCATCAAAGAGGTCAGAGAGATGGACATGGGCCCCATCAAAGAGGTCAGAGAGATGGACATGGGCCCCATCAAAGAGGTCAGAGAGGTGGACATGGTCCCCATCAAAGAGGTCAGAGAGGTGGACATGGGCTCCATCAAAGAGGTCAGAGAGGTGGACATGGGCCCCATCAAAGAGGTCAGAGAGGTGGACATGGTCCCCATCAAAGAGGTAGACGTCAGAGAGATGGACATGGGCCCCATCAAAGAGGTCAGAGAGGTGGACATGGGCCCCATCAAAGAGGTAGACGTCAGAGAGATGGACATGGGCCCCATCAAAGAGGTCAGAGAGGTGGACATGGGCCCCATCAAAGAGGTCAGAGAGGTGGACATGGTCCCCATCAAAAAGGTAGACGTCAGAGAGGTGGACATGGGCCCCATCAAAGAGATAGACGTCAGAGAGATGAACATGGGCCCCATCAAAGAGGTAGACATCAGAGAGATGAACATGGGCCCCATCAAAGAGGTAGACATCAGAGAGATGGACATGGGCCCCATCAAAGAGGTCAGAGAGGTGGACATGGTCCCCATCAAAGAGGTCAGAGAGGTGGACATGGGCCCCATCAAAGAGGTAGATGTCAGAGAGGTGGACATGGTCCCCATCAAAGAGGTCAGAGAGATGGACATGGTCCCCATCAAAGAGGTAGACGTCAGAGAGGTGGAAATGGGCCCCATCAAAGAGGTAGACGTCAGAGAGGTGGACATGGGCCCCATCAAAGAGATAGACGTCAGAGAGATGGACATGGGCCCCATCAAAGAGATAGACGTCAGAGAGATGGACATGGGCCCCATCAAAGAGGTAGACGTCAGAGAGATGGACATGGGCCCCATCAAAGAGATAGACGTCAGAGAGATGGACATGGGCCCCATCAAAGAGGTAGACGTCAGTGAGATGGACATGGGCCCCATCAAAGAGGTAGACATCAGAGAGATGGACATGGGCCCCATCAAAGAGGTAGACATCAGAGAGATGGACATGGGCCCCATCAAAGAGGTAGACGTCAGAGAGATGGACATGGGCCCCATCAAAGAGATAGACGTCAGAGAGATGGACATGGGCCCCATCAAAGAGGTAGACGTCAGAGAGATGGACATGGGCCCCATCAAAGAGGTAGACATCAGAGAGATGTACATGGGCCCCATCAAAGAGGTAGACATCAGAGAGATGGACATGGGCCCCATCAAAGAGGTAGACGTCAGAGAGATGGACATGGGCCCCATCAAAGAGGTAGACATCAGAGAGATGGACATGGGCACCATCAGAGAGGTAGACATCAGAGAGATGGACACAAAGAGGTAGACATCAGAGAGATGGACATGGGCCCCATCAAAGAGGTAGACGTCAGAGAGATGGACATGGGCCCCATCAAAGAGGTCAAAGAGGTGGACATGGGCCCCATCAAAGAGGTCAGAGAGATGGACATGGTCCCCATCAAAGAGGTCAGAGAGGTGGACATGGGCCCCATCAAAGAGGTCAGAGAGGTGGACATGGTCCCCATCAAAGAGGTAGACGTCAGAGAGATGGACATGGGCCCCATCAAAGAGGTCAGAGAGGTGGACATGGGCCCCATCAAAGAGGTCAGAGAGGTGGACATGGTCCCCATCAAAAAGGTAGACGTCAGAGAGGTGGACATGGGCCCCATCAAAGAGATAGACGTCAGAGAGATGAACATGGGCCCCATCAAAGAGGTAGACATCAGAGAGATGAACATGGGCCCCATCAAAGAGGTAGACATCAGAGAGATGGACATGGGCCCCATCAAAGAGGTCAGAGAGGTGGACATGGTCCCCATCAAAGAGGTCAGAGAGGTGGACATGGGCCCCATCAAAGAGGTAGATGTCAGAGAGGTGGACATGGTCCCCATCAAAGAGGTCAGAGAGATGGACATGGTCCCCATCAAAGAGGTAGACGTCAGAGAGGTGGACATGGGCCCCATCAAAGAGGTAGACGTCAGAGAGGTGGACATGGGCCCCATCAAAGAGATAGACGTCAGAGAGATGGACATGGGCCCCATCAAAGAGATAGACGTCAGAGAGATGGACATGGGCCCCATCAAAGAGGTAGACGTCAGAGAGATGGACATGGGCCCCATCAAAGAGATAGACGTCAGAGAGATGGACATGGGCCCCATCAAAGAGGTAGACGTCAGTGAGATGGACATGGGCCCCATCAAAGAGGTAGACATCAGAGAGATGGACATGGGCCCCATCAAAGAGGTAGACATCAGAGAGATGGACATGGGCCCCATCAAAGAGGTAGACGTCAGAGAGATGGACATGGGCCCCATCAAAGAGATAGACGTCAGAGAGATGGACATGGGCCCCATCAAAGAGGTAGACGTCAGAGAGATGGACATGGGCCCCATCAAAGAGGTAGACATCAGAGAGATGGACATGGGCCCCATCAAAGAGGTAGACATCAGAGAGATGGACATGGGCCCCATCAAAGAGGTAGACGTCAGAGAGATGGACATGGGCCCCATCAAAGAGGTAGACATCAGAGAGATGGACATGGGCACCATCAGAGAGGTAGACATCAGAGAGATGGACACAAAGAGGTAGACATCAGAGAGATGGACATGGGCCCCATCAAAGAGGTAGACGTCAGAGAGATGGACATGGGCCCCATCAAAGAGGTCAAAGAGGTGGACATGGGCCCCATCAAAGAGGTCAGAGAGATGGACATGGTCCCCATCAAAGAGGTCAGAGAGATGGACATGGGCCCCATCAAAGAGGTCAGAGAGGTGGACATGGGCCCCATCAAAGAGGTAGACATCAGAGAGATGGACATGGGCCCCATCAAAGAGGTCAGAGAGGTGGACATGGGCCCCATCAAAGAGGTCAGAGAGGTGGACATGGGCCCCATCAAAGAGGTCAGAGAGGTGGACATGGTCCCCATCAAAGAGGTCAGAGAGGTGGACATGGTCCCCATCAAAGAGGTCAGAGAGATGGACATGGTCCCCATCAAAGAGGTCAGAGAGGTGGACATGGTCCCCATCAAAGAGGTCAGAGCGTGGGCCTCATCAAAGAGGTAGACGTCAGAGAGAGGGAGGCAGATGGCAGGGAACTGTTGTGTCTAATGTAGTCCGGGCCATCGTCGTTGACCAGGTGGTAAACAGAGGCCTTAACATGGCAGAGGCTGACACATTAGTTCCGTCCAATCTGAAAAAATTCCATCATGAGAATATTTTGGCGAGAAAAGCGGTAAGTCTGCAGGATATGCACGATTCCTTACCATTATATTTACAGTCAATTACATATTGTAATACGTGTAAATTCACTAAACGTTACAGTGTTCTTACAGTATGATCTATTGACAGTATTCTCTGTTCTACCCTCAGAATAGACAGAAGACCCCATGATGGTGGGCGTGGTCGTGTGCAATGGGGATGGGTGACGGCCAGGGGAAATGGGTGAGGGCCAGGGAAATGGGTGAGGGCCGTGGTGGAAATGGGTGAGGGCCAGGGAAATGGGTGAGGGCCAGGGAAATGGGTGAGGGCCAGGGGAAATGGGTGAGGGCCAGGGAAATGGGTGAGGGCCATGGTGGAAATGGGTGAGGGCCAGGGGAAATGGGTGAGGGCCAGGGGAAATGGGTGAGGGCCAGGGGAAATGGGTGAGGGCCAGGGGAAATGGGTGAGGGCCAGGGAAATGGGTGAGGGCCGTGGTGGAAATGGGTGAGGGCCAGGGGAAATAACATACGGCTGTCTGATATAAAGCTGGCCATTGAGGAGAACGATGACACCTCTTACCAATGTGGTATCCATCAGCCTGCCATCCATCAGCCTGCCGTCCATCAGCCTGCCGTCCATCAGCCTACCATCCATAAGCCTACCATCCATCAGCCTGCCATCCATCATCCTACCATCCATCAGCCTGCCATCCATCAGAAACCATCCATCAGCCTGCCATCCATCAGCCTGCCATCCATCAGTCTGCCATCCATCAGCCTACCATCCATAAGCCTACCATCCATCAGCCTGCCATCCATCATCCTACCATCCATCAGCCTGCCATCCATCAGAAACCATCCATCAGCCTGCCATCCATCAGCCTACCATCCATAAGCCTACCATCCATCAGCCTGCCATCCATCATCCTACCATCCATCAGCCTGCCATCCATCAGAAACCATCCATCAGCCTGCCATCCATCAGCCTACCATCCATCAGCCTACCCCCATCAGCCTACCATCCATCAGCCTGCCATCCATCAGCCTGCCATTCATCATCCTACCATCCATCAGCCTGCCATCCATCAGCCTGCCATCCATCAGCCTGCCATCCATCAGCCTACCATCCATCAGCCTAACCCCATCAGCCTGCCATCCATCAGCCTGCCATCCATCAGCCTGCCATCCATCAGCCTGCCATCCATCAGCCTGCCATCCATCAGCCTACCATCCATCAGCCTGCCATCCATCAGCCTGCCATCCATCAGCCTGCCATCCATCAGCCTGCCATCCATCAGCCTGCCATCCATCAGCCTACTATCCATCAGCCTACCATCCATCAGCCTGCCATCCATCAGCCTGCCATCCATCAGCCTACTATCCATCAGCCTACCATCCATCAGCCTACCATCCATCAGCCTGCCATCCATCAGCCTGCCATCCATCAGCCTGCCATCCATGAGCCTGCCATCCATCAGCCTGCCGTCCATCAGCCTACCGTCCATCAGCCTGCCGTCCATCAGCCTGCCGTCCATCAGCCTGCCATCCATCAGCCTGCCATCCATCAGCCTGCCATCCATCAGCCTGCCATCCATCAGCCTGCCATCCATCAGCCTGCCATCCATCAGCCTGCCATCCATCAGCCTACCATCCATCAGCCTGCCATCCATCAGCCTGCCTTTAGAAGAGTCACCAGGTATCTATGAAACACATTTACCTGGTGCCTTTTGAGAGAAACAACGACCGGGTGAAACAACTGCAGGGCGGAGTATGTTCAGGGTACAGCACTATATACTGTATTACTATTACTATTAATGCACCTTCTACTTCACAATATCATACTGGAATTATACTGTAAAAATAAGAACCGCAATGTATTTTTAGAGGGTGATGGTTCTTGATGTTGCTGGGAACCATCTCAACTAGCTCACTTTAATTATGGAAATTGATGGAAATTGATCAAAAATGTATCACTAGCCACTTTAAACAATGCCACTTAATATAATGTATATACTGTACTCTATATCATCTACTGCATCTTGCAATCTTTATGTAATACATGTATCACTAGCCACTTTAAACTATGCACTTATATGTTTACATACCCTATATTACTCATCTAATATGTATGGGGAGAACAAGTATTTGATACACTGCCGATTTTGCAGGTTTTCCTACTTACAAAGCATGTAGAGGTCTGTAATTCTTTTTCTTCATAGGTACACTTCAACTGTGAGAGACGGAATCTAAAACAAAAATCCAGAAAATCACATTGTATGATTTTTAAGTAATTAAATAGCATTTTATTGCATGACATAAGTATTTGATACATCAGAAAAGCAGAACTTAATATTTGGTACAGAAACCTTTGTTTGCAATTACAGAGATCATACGTTTCCTGTAGTTCTTGACCAGGTTTGACGTAGCGGGCTTCAACCTGGCCAAAACTCGGCGCCGTGGGCAGGACCTCATCGGCCAAATGGGCGCCCGTCCAAGTGCCTGAACAACGTGGGAGGAAACATCTCCATGTGTGCTATCTCTGAAGATGTGTGTGGTATCTCTGAAGATGTGTGTGGTATCTCTGAAGATGTGTGTGGTATCTCTGAAGATGTGTGTGGTATCTCTGAAGATGTGTGTGGTAGGACGTAGACCATTCACTTGGATACCTACAACGCTGCACACCTCATTGTGTTTCTCAATTAAATGGGGCCTGTCAAGGTCAAGGGTCACCTATGTCACCGTGTGGGACAATGTCAGGTTACACCATGCAGAGGTGGTTCAGGCATGTTTTTCGGGGACCACCCCTGATTCATGACTCGATACCTGCCTCCGATACTCTCCTTCCCTCCACACTATTGGGGATTTGTTTTTCAGCTTGGAGGTGGAAGGTGTGCGATCGGCGTGTCACCCTCCTGCTGGTCATGGATGAGGCAGGCGACAACATCAATGCAGACTAACGTCAAGCTTGGATTCACCGAAAGGTGCATGAACAAGGAGGACAGTCACTGTGATGTGGATGAGAATTCACAGTCAAATGCTCAAGACAGGCTGGATGCAAATGAATGCCTGCTAAACATTATGTTTCTGTAATTTTATACATTTAATTGGTTTTACATTTAATTTAATTTACTTTTCTTACATTTGATTACAGACACTACACCTACTGTATGTTGCAAATATATCTGAAAAATTAAAATATACATTTTGAATGTATGATTGTAGAGGATGTCTTCATTTATCACACCTTTGATTACACATTGGAGAGATAATATGGAAATGATAGATTTTTCTGTCAATTTAGTGTAAGTTACAGCACTGTAGCAAATTACTTTCAGCAATTCTAAGGGCGATTTGAAACGCGTATCTTGCATTGTTCGCTATTTGATTTAACCGGTAGTTAAAACGACTAAAATAAAAAAGATATCATTATGTTGTGTTTTGGTGATTTAAATCAATGTTCTCATTTTATTTCACAATTAAACGTAATATTTTGAATCGATGGTTGTTTGGCGAGAGATGTTTACAATCCAAATGAGAGGTCACAATGACAGGTCACAACTGTTTCTACAAGTTTACCAGTTGTGAAAATGTACCGAAGAGGATAAAACAACGTCAAAACATCGAAGACGGTCAGGTTTTGATCGGCTGGAGAACAACTGGTCTCTCCTTGCTGTAGTTGCACCTTCTATCCAGAAGGGGGAGCCGTCTCCCCTCTGTACCACATGAGGCTCGATTATTAACATCTATGTTGTATACTTTTCATTCATAGTCTAGGCTGTAGCAACCTCATGATGGGTTCAGGGGGGAATCTAGGCTGTGGCAACCTCATGATGGGTTCAGGGGGGAATCTAGGCTGTAGCAACCTCATGATGGGTTCAGGGGGAATCTAGGCTGTAGCAACCTCATGATGGGTTCAGGGGGAATCTAGGCTGTAGCAACCTCATGATGGGTTCAGGGGGAATCTAGGCTGTAGCAAACTCATGATGGGTTCAGGGGGAATCTAGGCTGTAGCAACCTCATGATGGGTTCAGGGGGAATCTAGGCTGTAGCAACCTCATGATGGGTTCAGGGGGAATCTAGGCTGTAGCAACCTCATGATGGGTTCAGGGGGAATCTAGGCTGTAGCAACCTCATGATGGGTTCAGGGGGAATCTAGGCTGTAGCAACCTCATGATGGGTTCAGGGGGAATCTAGGCTGTAGCAACCTCATGATGGGTTCAGGGGGAATCTAGGCTGTAGCAACCTCATGATGGGTTCAGGGGGAATCTAGGCTGTAGCAACCTCATGATGGGTTCAGGGGGGAATCTAGGCTGTAGCAACCTCATGATGGGTTCAGGGGGAAATCTAGTATCATGTAGTAGTTTAAACCTGTCACTGTTACATTGAACTGGGTGAATATGAATGACAGTAACCTAAACCTGTCACTGTTGCTGTTACATTGAACTGGGTGAATATGAATGACAGTAACCTAAACCTGTCACTGTTGCTGTTACATTGAACTGGGTGAATATGAATGACAGTAACCTAAAACTGTCACTGTTACATTGAACTGGACGAATATGAATGACAGTAACCTAAACCTATTGATGTTACATTGAACTGGGTGAATGACAGTAACCTAAACCTGTCACTGTTACATTGAACTGGGTGAATATGAATGACAGTAACCTAAACCTGTCACTGTTACATTGAACTGGGTGAATGACAGTAACCTAAACCTGTCACTGTTACATTGAACTGGGTGAATGACAGTAACCTAAACCTGTCACTGTTACATTGAACTGGG
>NC_056438.1:4946677-4956677 GCF_018296145.1 Oncorhynchus tshawytscha | reverse complement strand
TACCCCACGGGAAACCAACATATTAAAAAAGATCATGTAAACAAACACTGTATCGTCTCTAAACATGTTGATCACGTTGATGTTATGGACATTTTATTTATTTAACCTTTATTTAACCATTGAGACCCTTAGAGCCTCTTTTTCAAAGGGAGACCTGGCCAAGAAGGCAGCAACAATCAGCACATTACAGATTTAAAACATACAACAATACAATACAACAACATGATCCAGCCTTAAAACATTTACACTCCTCCGTAACAGTCTCACATCAATATTTTAAATTCATTCAGTAGCACTAACATATCTAGATGAAGCAGGGATTGTAGACCATACCATTCAGTAGCACTAACATATCTAGATGAAGCAGGGATTGTAGACCATACCATTCAGTAGCACTAACATATCTAGATGAAGCAGGGATTGTAGACCATACCATTCAGTAGCACTAACATATCTAGATGAGGCAGGGATTGTAGACTATTCCATTCAGAGGCACTAACATATCTAGATGAAACAGGGATTGTAGATTATTCCATTTAGAGGCACTAACATATCTAGATGAAGCAGGGATTAGAGATTATTCCATTTAGAGGCACTAACATATCTAGATGAAACAGGGATTATAGATTATTCCATTCAGTAGCACTAACATATCTAGATGAAACAGGGATTGTAGACCATACCATTCATCTGGTACACAAGAAGAGGAGGCAGTCTTGCCTAATACTGTGAATGTCCTGGGGACTTTACCGGGTCTGGTAACTGCTGGTGGTGAAGGAGACCAGACTACAGAGGTAAAGAGGGAGTTTACCAGCTGGTGGTGAAGGAGACCAGACTACAGAGGTAAAGAGGGAGTTTACCTGCTGGTGGTGAAGGAGACCAGACTACAGAGGTAAAGAGGGAGTTTACCTGCTGGTGGTGAAGGAGACCAGACTACAGAGGTAAAGAGGGAGTTTACCTGCTGGTGGTGAAGGAGACCAGACTACAGAGGTAAAGAGGGAGTTTACCTGCTGGTGGTGAAGGAGACCAGACTACAGAGGGAGTTTACCTGCTGGTGGTGAAGGAGACCAGACTACAGAGGTATAAAGAGGGAGTTTACCTGCTGGTGGTGAAGGAGACCAGACTACAGAGGTAAAGAGGGAGTTTACCTGCTGGTGGGGAAGGAGACCAGACTACAGAGGTAAAGAGGGAGTTTAACTGCTGGTGGTGAAGGAGACCAGACTACAGAGGTAAAGAGGGAGTTTACCTGCTGGTGGTGAAGGAGACCAGACTACAGAGGGAGTTTACCTGCTGGTGGTGAAGGAGACCAGACTACAGAGGTAAAGAGGGAGTTTACCTGCTGGTGGTGAAGGAGACCAGACTACAGAGGTAAAGAGGGAGTTTAACTGCTGGTGGTGAAGGAGACCAGACTACAGAGGTAAAGAGGGAGTTTACCTGCTGGTGGTGAAGGAGACCAGACTACAGAGGGAGTTTACCTGCTGCTGGTGAAGGAGACCAGACTACAGAGGTAAAGAGGGAGTTTACCTGCTGGTGGTGAAGGAGACCAGACTACAGAGGGAGTTTACCTGCTGCTGGTGAAGGAGACCAGACTACAGAGGTAAAGAGGGAGTTTACCTGCTGGTGGTGAAGGTGACCAGACTACAGAGGTAAAGAGGGAGTTTACCTGCTGGTGGTGAAGGAGACCAGACTACAGAGGTAAAGAGGGAGTTTACCTGCTGGTGGTGAAGGAGACCAGACTACAGAGGTAAAGAGGGAGTTTACCCAGAAGGGCTTTGTAGATGAACACATACAAATGTATCTTTCTGTGCATATAAAGTGAGGTCCAACCTTCCATTTGGTACAAGGTGCAGTGGTGGGTGAGTGACTTGGCATTTGTAATAAAGTGCAAGGATGCATGATAAACAGAGTCCAGTCTCTGTAAGATGGAAGAGGTTGTATGCATATTCAACAAGTCACCATAATCAATGACAGAGAGAAAAGTGGCCTGAACAAGCTTCTTTTTAGCCATAAGTGGGAAGCAAGCCTTATTACGAAAATAAAAAAAACAAATTTCAATTTAAGCTTATCCACATGAACTTTAATAAAAGGACAACTTGTCATCCAACCATATACCTAGGTACACTATTTGTAGGATGACACTTTTCAATGGATAAGCCACCAGATATGACAATGCTAACCTTCTCTGGCAGAGTTTGAGCTCTGGTAAAGGTCATTCATTTGGTTTTTTTTGTACATTCAAGACCAGTTGGAGACCATAAAGGGAGGCCTGCAGTGACTGAAAAGCAGTCTGGAGCTCTTCAACCGCCTGAACCAGAGGAGGAGCACATTAACAACCAGAGGAGGAGCACATTAACAACCAGAGGAGGAGCACATTAACAACCAGAGGAGGAGCACATTAACAACCAGAGAAGGAGCACATTAACAACCAGAGGAGGAGCACATTAACAACCAGAGGAGGAGCACATTAACAACCAGAGAAGGAGCACATTAACAACCAGAGGAGGAGCACATTAACAACCAGAGAAGGAGCACATTAACAACCAGAGGAGGAGCACATTAACAACCAGAGAAGGAGCACATTAACAACCAGAAGCACATTAACAACCAGGAGCACATTAACAACCAGAGAAGCACATTAACAACCAGAGAAGAAGCACATTAACAACCAGAAGCACATTAACAACCAGATTAGGAGGACATTAACAACCAGGAGCACATTAACAACCAGATTAGGAGCACATTAACAACCAGATTAGGAGCACATTAACAACCAGAAGCACATTAACAACCAGAAGCACATTAACAACCAGAGAAGAAGCACATTAACAACCAGAAGCACATTAACAACCAGAAGCACATTAACAACCAGAAGCACATTAACAACCAGAGAAGAAGCACATTAACAACCAGAAGCACATTAACAACCAGAAGCACATTAACAACCAGAGAAGAAGCACATTAACAACCAGAAGCACATTAACAACCAGAGAAGGAGCACATTAACAGAAACCAGAGATTAGGAGGAGCACATTAACAACCAGAAGCACATTAACAACCAGAAGCACATTAACAACCAGAAGCACATTAACAACCAGAGAAGAAGCACATTAACAACCAGAGAAGGAGCACATTAACAACCAGAGAAGGAGCACATTAACAACCAGAGAAGGAGCACATTAACAAAGAAGCACATGAATATATGACTGTATCATCTGCATATAAATTCAGCAAAAAAAAAACGAAACGTCATCTCAAATGCCGTTAATAAATCAACAAACGGCACAATGGTGCTTTCATCAAGTGCGTTACTGATCTCGTTTGCCACCCACGGCCATAGCTGCAGGTGTGGTGCTGTGCCCCGATCTAAAGCCAGACTGAACACCACTCAGTATGTTCTTTGCCACGGCCATAGCTGCTGGTGTGGTGCTGTGCCCCGATCTAAAGCCAGACTGAACACCACTCAGTATGTTCTTTGCCACGGCCATAGCTGCAGTAGTGGTGCTGTGCCCCGATCTAAAGCCAGACTGAACACCACTCAGTATGTTCTTTTCAATTAAGATATATATTTTTTTAAACTATGATTTTACTAGGGATTCATAGACTTTGGCCTGGATAGGGAGTTTAGAGATAGGACGATATATATTAGCATCTGAGGGATCTCCACCCTTTAGCAGTGGGTGGACATAAGCTGATTTACAAATGCTGGGTGTGGAATTGGTCAAGAGACACATGTTGAAAATGTGAGCCACAGGTTCAGTAATAATACCAGCTGCTGTCTTTAACAGGTAGGTGGGTCCAGATTGTCTGGACCTGTAGACTTTTTATGTGTTTATAGCCTTTAGTGCTTTATAGAGATCATCACAAGAAACAGCCTCAAAGTTAAAATGGTTGACATAAGGGCCCATATCATAGTTGAGTGTAACAGAGCTGACAGTAGAGGCCTGGGCCCCACCATTATCAAAAACGGAACCAGCAGATATAAAGTGCTGGTTAAAAAAAAACCTACAATATGGGCTTTATCCTTCACTTCATTAGCATCCATCATTAAATGGTCAGGAAGGCCATTAGAACCTGACACTGATTTGATTAGAGGCCAGAACTTGGTTGTTTAGGTTCTCCGTGGACTGTATTTAAATAGTCATCTGATTTGGACTTCAATCCATCCTGTGCATTTGTTTCTTATCGCTCTGAAGGAGGCCCAGGTCAACATGAGCATTTGTATGTCTAGCTTGATCCCCCAAGATATATTTATCTTTCTAATTAATTCTGCCAAGTTATCTGAAAACCAGGGATTGTCCCTTCCACTGATTCTACATTTCTTCACATGTTTATCACAAATGGACACAATGTTCATGTAAAAATAGACCCAGACAGTGTCAACATCAGGAATCAGACTTAATCTGTCAATATGATGGTACGGATCATGGAAGAACACTTGTAAAAATAGACCCAGACAGTGTCAACATCAGGAATCAGACTTACTCTGTCAATATGATGGTACGGATCATGGAAGAACACTTGTAAAAATAGACCCAGACAGTGTCAACATCAGGAATCAGACTTACTCTGTCAATATGATGGTACGGATCATGGAAGAACACTTGTAAAAATAGACCCAGACAGTGTCAACATCAGGAATCAGACTCTGTCAATATGATGGTACGGATGATGGAAGAACAGTTGCGCATCAAAACGGTCTAAAATGTCTTTTAAAAATATAACAGGGTTTGGCTTTGGTCATTTTTTTGTATTTCTAACAAAACCAATTGCACAGTGATCACTGACATCACTACAGAATATCCCCAGTCCATGTGTATTTCATCATTACAGAATATCCCCAGTCCATGTGTATTTCATCACTACAGAATATCCCAGTCCATGTGTATTTCATCACTACAGAATATCCCCAGTCCATGTGTATTTCATCACTACAGAATATCCCCAGTCCATGTGTATTTATCACTACAGAATATCCCCAGTCCATGTGTATTTCATCACTACAGAATATCCCAGTCCATGTGTATTTCATCACTACAGAATATCCCCAGTCCATGTGTATTTCATCACTACAGAATATCCCCAGTCCATGTGTATTTCATCACTACAGAATATCCCCAGTCCATGTGTATTTCATCACTACAGAATATCCCCAGTCCATGTGTATTTCATCACTACAGAATATCCCCAGTCCATGTGTATTTCATCACTACAGAATATCCCCAGTCCATGTGTATTTCATCACTACAGAATATCTCCAGTCCATGTGTATTTCATCACTACAGAATATCCCCAGTCCATGTGTATTTCATCACTACAGAATATCCCAGTCCATGTGTATTTCATCACTACAGAATATCCCCAGTCCATGTATTTCATCACTACAGAATATCCCCAGTCCATGTGTATTTCATCACTACAGAATATCCCCAGTCCATGTGTATTTCATCACTACAGAATATCCCAGTCCATGTGTATTTCATCACTACAGAATATCCCCAGTCCATGTGTATTTCATCACTACAGAATATCCCCAGTCCATGTGTATTTCATCACTACAGAATATCCCCAGTCCATGTGTATTTCATCACTACAGAATATCCCCAGTCCATGTGTATTTCATCACTACAGAATATCCCCAGTCCATGTGTATTTCATCACAGAATACAGAATATCCCCAGTCCATGTGTATTTCATCACTCAGAATATCCTACAGAATATCCCCAGTCCATGTGTATTTCATCACTACAGAATATCCCAGTCCATGTGTATTTCATCACTACAGAATATCCCCAGTCCATGTGTATTTCATCACTACAGAATATCCCCAGTCCATGTGTATTTCATCACTACAGAATATCCCCAGTCCATGTGTATTTCATCACTACAGAATATCCCCAGTCCATGTGTACAGAATATCCCCAGTCCATGTGTATTTCATCACTACAGAATATCCCAGTTGATGTGTATTTCATCACTACAGAATATCCCCAGTCCATGTGTATTTCATCACTTCAGAATATCCCAGTTGATGTGTATTTCATCATTACAGAATATCCCCAGTCCATGTGTATTTCATCACTACAGAATATCCCAGTTGATGTGTATTTCAATACTACAGAATATCCCCAGTTCATGTGTATTTCATCACTACAGAATATCCCCAGTCCATGTGTATTTCATCATTACAGAATATCCCAGTCCATGTGTATTTCATCATTACAGAATATCCCAGTCCATGTGTATTTCATCATTACAGAATATCCCAGTCCATGTGTATTTCATCCATGTGTATTTCATCACTACAGAATATCCCCAGTCCATGTGTATTTCATCTACAGAATATCCCCAGTCCAGATTTCATCATACCCCAGTCCATGTGTATTTCATCACTACAGAATATCCATGTGTATTTCATCACTACAGAATATCCCCCATGTGTATTTCATCACTACAGAATATCCCCAGTCCATGTGTATTTCATCACTACAGAATATCCCCAGTCCATGTGTATTTCATCATTACAGAATATCCCAGTCCATGTGTATTTCATCACTACAGAATATCCCAGTTGATGTGTATTTCATCATTACAGAATATCCCAGTCCATGTGTATTTCATCACTACAGAATATCCCCAGTCCATGTGTATTTCATCACTACAGAATATCCCCAGTCCATGTGTATTTCATCACTACAGAATATCCCCAGTCCATGTGTATTTCATCACTACAGAATATCCCCAGTCCATGTGTATTTCATCACTACAGAATATCCCCAGTCCATGTGTATTTCATCACTACAGAATATCCCAGTCCATGTGTATTTCATCACTCATTACATGTGAATATACAGAATATCCCCAGTCCATGTGTATTTCATCACTACAGTGAAATCCGAGCAAGGGTAGCATTCCAGAGGGACATCAGAGACTGTAACGTTCTCTGCTTCACGGAAACATGGCTAACTGGAGAGACGCAATCCGGGCGGTGCAGCCAGCGGGTTTCTCCACGCATCGCGCCGACAGAAACAAACATCTTTCTGGTAAGAAGAGGTGCGGGGGCGTATGTCTTATGGCCAACGTGACATGGTGTGATGAAAGAAACATACAGGAACTCAAATCCTTCTGTTCACCTGATTTAGAATTCCTCACAATCAAATGTAGACCGCATTATCTACCAAGAGAATTCTCTTCGATTATAATCACAGTCGTATATATCCCCCCAAGCAGACACATCGATGGCTCTGAACGAACTTTATTTAACTCTCTGCAAACTGGAAACGATTTATCCGGAGGCTGCATTCATTGTAGCTGGGGATTTTAACAAGGCTAATCTGAAAACAAGACTCCCTAAATTTTATCAGCATATCGATTGCGCAACAAGGGGTGGAAAGACCCTGGATCATTGTTACTCTAACTTCCGCGACGCATATAAGGCCCCCTGCCCCGCCCCCTTTCGGAAAAGCTGACCACGACTCCATTTTGTTGATCCCTGCCTACAGACAGAAACTAAAACAAGAGGCTCCCACGCTGAGGTCTGTCCAACGCTGGTCCGACCAAGCTGACTCCACACTCCAAGACTGCTTCCATCACGGGACTGGGAGATGTTTCGTATTGCGTCAGACAACAACATTGACGAATACGCTGATACGGTGTGCGAGTTCATTAGAACGTGCGTTGAAGATGTCGTTCCCATAGCAACGATTAAAAACATTCCCTAACCAGAAACCGTGGATTGATGGCAGCATTCGTGTGAAACTGAAGGCACGAACCACTGCTTTTAATCAGGCAAGGTGTCTGGTAACATGGCTGAATACAAACAGTGCAGCTATTCCCTCCGCAAGGCTATCAAACAAGCTAGCGCCAGTACAGAGACAAAGTAGAATCTCAATTCAACGGCTCAGACACAAGAGGTATGTGGCAGGGTCTACAGTCAATCACGGACTACAGGAAGAAACCCAGCCCAGTCACGGACCAGGATGTCTTGCTCCCAGGCAGACTAAATAACTTTTTTGCCCGCTTTGAGGACAATACAGTGCCACTGACACGGCCTGCAACGGAAACATGCGGTCTCTCCTTCACTGCAGCCGAAGTGAGTAAGACATTTAAACGTGTTAACCCTCGCAAGGCTGCAGGCCCAGACGGCATCCCCAGCCGCGCCCTCAGAGCATGCGCAGACCAGCTGGCCGGTGTGTTTACGGACATATTCAATCAATCCCTATACCAGTCTGCTGTTCCCACATGCTTCAAGAGGGCCACCATTGTTCCTGTTCCCAAGAAAGCTAAGGTAACTGAGCTAAACGACTACCGCCCCGTAGCACTCACATCCGTCATCATGAAGTGCTTTGAGAGACTAGTCAAGGACCATATCACCTCCACCCTACCTGACACCCTTGACCCACTCCAATTTGCTTACCGCCCAAATAGGTCCACAGACGATGCAATCTCAACCACACTGCACACTGCCCTAACCCATCTGGACAAGAGGAATACCTATGTGAGAATGCTGTTCATCGACTACAGCTCGGCATTCAACACCATAGTACCCTCCAAGCTCGTCATCAAGCTCGAGACCCTGGGTCTCGACCCCCGCCCTGTGCAACTGGGTACTGGACTTCCTGACGGGCCGCCCCCAGGTGGTGAGGGTAGGCAACAACATCTCCTCCCCGCTGATCCTCAACACTGGGGCCCCACAAGGGTGCGTTCTGAGCCCTCTCCTGTACTCCCTGTTCACCCACGACTGCGTGGCCATGCACGCCTCCAACTCAATCATCAAGTTTGCGGACGACACAACAGTGGTAGGCTTGATTACCAACAACGACGAGACGGCCTACAGGGAGGAGGTGAGGGCCCTCGGAGTGTGGTGTCAGGAAAATAACCTCACACTCAACGTCAACAAAACTAAGGAGATGATTGTGGACTTCAGGAAACAGCAGAGGGAACACCCCCCCCCCATCCACATCGATGGAACAGTAGTGGAGAGGGTAGCAAGTTTTAAGTTCCTCGGCATACACATCACAGACAAACTGAATTGGTCCACTCACACAGACAGCATCGTGAGGAAGGCGCAGCAGCGCCTCTTCAACCTCAGGAGGCTGAAGAAATTCGGCTTGTCACCAAAAGCACTCACAAACTTCTACAGATGCACAATCGAGAGCATCCTGGCGGGCTGTATCACCGCCTGGTATGGCAACTGCACCGCCCTCAACCGTAAGGCTCTCCAGAGGGTAGTGAGGTCTGCACAACGCATCACCGGGGGCAAACTACCTGCCCTCCAGGACACCTACACCACCCGATGCTACAGGAAGGCCATAAAGATCATCAAGGACATCAACCACCCGAGCCACTGCCTGTTCACCCCGCTGCCATCCAGAAGGCGAGGTCAGTACAGGTGCATCAAAGCTGGGACCGAGAGACTGAAAAACAGCTTCTATCTCAAGGCCATCAGACTGTTAAACAGCCACCACTAACATTGAGTGGCTACTGCCAACACACTGTCAATGACACTGACTCTACTCCAGCCACTTTAATCATGGGAATCGATGGGAAATGATGTAAATATATCACTAGCCACTTTAAACAATGCTACCTTATATAATGTTACTTACCCTACATTGTTCATCTCATATGCATACGTTGATACTGTACTCTATATCATCGACTGCATCCTTATGTAATACATGTATCACTAGCCACTTTAACTATGCCACTTGGTTTACATACTTATCTCATATGTATATACTGTACTCGATATCATCTACTGTATCTTGCCTATGCTGCTCTGTACCATCACTCATTCATATATCCTTATGTACATATTCTTTATCCCCTTACACTGTGTATGACAGTAGTTTTTTTTTGGAATTGTTAGTTAGATTACTTGCTCGTTATTACTGCATTGTCGGAACTAGAAGCACAAGCATTTCGCTACACTCGCATTAACATCTGCTAACCATGTGTATGTGACAAATAAAATTTGATTTGATTTGATTTGATTTGATTT
>NC_056438.1:4896337-4946577 GCF_018296145.1 Oncorhynchus tshawytscha | reverse complement strand
GAATATCCCAGTCCATGTGTATTTCATCACTACAGAATATCCCCAGTCCATGTGTATTTCATCACTACAGAATATCCCAGTCCATGTGTATTTCATCACTACAGAATATCCCTACAGAATATGTCCATGTGTATTTCATCACTACAGAATATCCCCAGTCCATGTGTATTTCATCACTACAGAATATCTCCAGTCCATGTGTATTTCATCACAACAGAATATCCCCAGTCCATGTGTATTTCATCATTACAGAATATCCCAGTCCATGTGTATTTCATCACTACAGAATATCCCAGTTGATGTGTATTTCATCATTACAGAATATCCCAGTTGATGTGTATTTCATCACTACAGAATATCCCCAGTCCATGTGTATTTCATCACTACAGAATATCCCAGTCCATGTGTATTTCATCACTACAGAATATCCCCAGTCCATGTGTATTTCATCACTACAGAATATCCCAGTCCATGTGTATTTCATCACTACAGAATATCCCCAGTCCATGTGTATTTCATCACTACAGAATATCCCAGTCCATGTGTATTTCATCACTACAGAATATCCCAGTCCATGTGTATTTCATCACTACAGAATATCCCCAGTCCATGTGTATTTCATCACTACAGAATATCCCCAGTCCATGTGTATTTCATCACTACAGAATATCCCAGTCCATGTGTATTTCATCACTACAGAATATCCCCAGTCCATGTGTATTTCATCACTACAGAATATCCCAGTTGATGTGTATTTCATCACTACAGAATATCCCCAGTCCATGTGTATTTCATCACTACAGAATATCCCCAGTCCATGTGTATTTCATCACTACAGAATATCCCAGTTGATGTGTATTTCATCACTACAGAATATCCCAGTCCATGTGTATTTCATCACTACAGAATATCCCCAGTCCATGTGTATTTCATCACTACAGAATATCCCAGTCCATGTGTATTTCATCACTACAGAATATCCCCATGTGTCCATGTGTATTTCATCACTACAGAATATCCCAGTCCATGTGTATTTCATCACTACAGAATATCCCAGTCCATGTGTATTTCATCACTACAGAATATCCCCAGTCCATGTGTATTTCATCACTACAGAATATCCCCAGTCCATGTGTATTTCATCACAGAATACAGAATATCACTACCAGTCCATGTGTATTTCATCACTACAGAATATCCCAGTCCATGTGTATTTCATCACTACAGAATATCCCAGTCCATGTGTATTTCATCACTACAGAATATCCCCAGTCCATGTGTATTTCATCACTACAGAATATCCCAGTCCATGTGTATTTCATCACTACAGAATATCCCAGTCCATGTGTATTTCATCACTACAGAATATCCAGAATATTTCATCCCAGTCCATGTGTATTTCATCACTACAGAATATCCCCAGTCCATGTGTATTTCATCACTACAGAATATCCCAGTCCATGTGTATTTCATCACTACAGAATATCCCAGTCCATGTGTATTTCATCACTACAGAATATCCCAGTCCATGTGTATTTCATCACTACAGAATATCCCAGTCCATGTGTATTTCATCACTACAGAATATCCCAGTCCATGTGTATTTCATCACTACAGAATATCCCAGTTGATGTGTATTTCAATACTACAGAATATCCCCAGTTCATGTGTATTTCATCACTACAGAATATCCCCAGTCCATGTGTATTTCATCATTACAGAATATCCCAGTCCATGTGTATTTCATCATTACAGAATATCCCAGTCCATGTGTATTTCATCATTACAGAATATCCCAGTCCATGTGTATTTCATCACTACAGAATATCCCCAGTCCATGTGTATTTCATCACTACAGAATATCCCCAGTCCATGTGTATTTCATCACTACAGAATATCCCCAGTCCATGTGTATTTCATCACTACAGAATATCCCCAGTCCATGAATGTATTTCATCACTACAGAATATCCCCAGTCCATGTGTATTTCATCACTACAGAATATCCCAGTTGATGTGTATTTCATCACTACAGAATATCCCAGTCCATGTGTATTTCATCACTACAGAATATCCCCAGTCCATGTGTATTTCATCACTACAGAATATCCCCAGTCCATGTGTATTTCATCACTACAGAATATCCCAGTTGATGTGTATTTCATCACTACAGAATATCCCCAGTCCATGTGTATTTCATCACTACAGAATATCCCCAGTCCATGTGTATTTCATCACTACAGAATATCCCAGTTGATGTGTATTTCATCACTACAGAATATCCCCAGTCCATGTGTATTTCATCACTACAGAATATCCCCAGTCCATGTGTATTTCATCACTACAGAATATCCCCAGTCCATGTGTATTTCATCACTACAGAATATCCCAGTTGATGTGTATTTCATCACTACAGAATATCCCCAGTCCATGTGTATTTCATCACTACAGAATATCCCCAGTCCATGTGTATTTCATCACTACAGAATATCCCCAGTCCATGTGTATTTCATCACTACAGAATATCCCAGTCCATGTGTATTTCATCACTACAGAATATCCCCAGTCCATGTGTATTTCATCACTACAGAATATCCCAGTCCATGTGTATTTCATCACTACAGAATATCCCAGTCCATGTATTTCATCACTACAGAATATCCCAGTCCATGTGTATTTCATCACTCCATGTGTATTTCATCACTACAGAATATCCCAGTCCATGTGTATTTCATGTATCCATGTGTATTTCATCACTACAGAATATCCCAGTCCATGTGTATTTCATCACTACAGAATATCCCAGTCCATGTGTATTTCATCACTACAGAATATCCCCAGTCCATGTGTATTTCATCACTACAGAATATCCCAGTCCATGTGTATTTCATCACTACAGAATATCCCAGTTGATGTGTATTTCATCACTACAGAATATCCCCAGTCCATGTGTATTTCATCACTACAGAATATCCCCAGTCCATGTGTATTTCATCACTACAGAATATCTCCAGTCCATGTGTATTTCATCACTACAGAATATCTCCAGTCCATGTGTATTTCATCACTGCAGAATATCCCAGTTGATGTGTATTTCATCACTACAGAATATCCCCAGTCCATGTGTATTTCATCATTACAGAATATCCCCAGTCCATGTGTATTTCATCACTACAGAATATCCCCAGTGTGTATTTCATCATGTGTATTTCATCACACAGAATATCCCAGTTGATGTGTATTTCATCATTACAGAATATCCCAGTCCATGTGTATTTCATCACTACAGAATATCCCAGTTGATGTGTATTTCATCACTACAGAATATCCCAGTTGATGTGTATTTCATCACTACAGAATATCCCAGTCCATGTGTATTTCATCACTACAGAATATCCCCAGTCCATGTGTATTTCATCACTACAGAATATCCCAGTCCATGTGTATTTCATCACTACAGAATATCCCAGTTGATGTGTATTTCATCACTACAGAATATCCCCAGTCCATGTGTATTTCATCACTACAGAATATCCCCAGTCCATGTGTATTTCATCACTACAGAATATCCCAGTTGATGTGTATTTCATCACTACAGAATATCCCAGTTGATGTGTATTTCATCACTACAGAATATCCCCAGTCCATGTGTATTTCATCACTACAGAATATCCCCAGTCCATGTGTATTTCATCACTACAGAATATCCCAGTCCATGTGTATTTCATCACTACAGAATATCCCCAGTCCATGTGTATTTCATCACTACAGAATATCCCCAGTCCATGTGTATTTCATCACTACAGAATATCCCAGTCCATGTGTATTTCATCACTACAGAATATCTCCAGTCCATGTGTATTTCATCACTACAGAATATCCCAGTCCATGTGTATTTCATCACTACAGAATATCCCAGTCCATGTGTATTTCATCACTACAGAATATCCCAGTCCATGTGTATTTCATCACTACAGAATATCCCAGTCCATGTGTATTTCATCACTACAGAATATCCCAGTTGATGTGTATTTCATCACACAGAATATCCCAGAATATCACCCCAGTCCATGTGTATTTCATCACTACAGAATATCCAGATGTGTATTTCATCACTACAGAATATCCCAGTCCATGTGTATTTCATCACTACAGAATATCCCCAGTCCATGTGTATTTCATCACTACAGAATATCCCAGTCCATGTGTATTTCATCACTACAGAATATCCCAGTCCATGTGTATTTCATCACTACAGAATATCCCCAGTCCATGTGTATTTCATCACTACAGAATATAGTCCATGTGTATTTCCAGTCCATGTGTATATACAGAATATCCCAGTCCATGTGTATTTCATCACTACAGAATATCCCCAGTCCATGTGTATTTCATCACTACAGAATATCCCCAGTCCATGTGTATTTCATCACTACAGAATATCCCCAGTCCATGTGTATTTCATCACTACAGAATATCCCCAGTCCATGTGTATTTCATCACTACAGAATATCCCAGTCCATGTGTATTTCCCAGTCCATGTGTATTTCTTCACTACAGAATATCCCAGTTGAGTCCATGTGTATTTCATCACTACAGAATATCCCCAGTCCATGTGTATTTCATCACTACAGAATATCCCAGTCCATGTGTATTTCATCACTACAGAATATCCCAGTCCATGTGTATTTCATCACTACAGAATATCCCAGTCCATGTGTATTTCATCACTACAGAATATCCCCAGTCCATGTGTATTTCATCACTACAGAATATCCCCAGTCCATGTGTATTTCATCACTACAGAATATCCCCAGTCCATGTGTATTTCATCACTACAGAATATCCCAGTCCAGTCCATGTGTATTTCATCACTACAGAATATCCCCAGTCCATGTGTATTTCATCACTACAGAATATCTACAGAATATCCCAGTCCATGTGTATTTCATCACTACAGAATATCCCAGTCCATGTGTATTTCATCACTACAGAATATCCCCAGTCCATGTGTATTTCATCACTACAGAATATCCCCAGTCCATGTGTATTTCATCACTACAGAATATCCCAGTCCATGTGTATTTCATCACTACAGAATATCCCAGTCCATGTGTATTTCATCACTACAGAATATCCCAGTCCATGTGTATTTCATCACTACAGAATATCCCCAGTCCATGTGTATTTCATCACAGAATACAGAATATCCCCAGTCCATGTGTATTTCATCACTACAGAATATCCCCAGTCCATGTGTATTTCATCACTACAGAATATCCCAGTCCATGTGTATTTCATCACTACAGAATATCTCCAGTCCATGTGTATTTCATCACTACAGAATATCCCCAGTCCATGTGTATTTCATCACTACAGAATATCCCCAGTCCATGTGTATTTCATCACTACAGAATATCCCAGTCCATGTGTATTTCATCACTACAGAATATCCCCAGTCCATGTGTATTTCATCACTACAGAATATCCCCAGTCCATGTGTATTTCATCACTACAGAATATCCCAGTCCATGTGTATTTCATCACTACAGAATATCCCCAGTCCATGTGTATTTCATCACTACAGAATATCCCCAGTCCATGTGTATTTCATCACTACAGAATATCCCCAGAATATCCATGTGTATTTCATCACTACAGAATATCCCCAGTCCATGTGTATTTCATCACTACAGAATATCCCAGTCCATGTGTATTTCATCACTACAGAATACAGAATATCACTACCCCATGTGTCCATGTGTATTTCATCACTACAGAATATCCCCAGTCCATGTGTATTTCATCACTACAGAATATCCCCAGTCCATGTGTATTTCATCACTACAGAATATCAGTCCATGTGTATTTCATCACTACAGAATATCCCCAGTCCATGTGTATTTTTCATCACTACAGAATATCCCAGTCCATGTGTATTTCATCACTACAGAATATCCCCAGTCCATGTGTATTTCATCACTACAGAATATCCCAGTCCATGTGTATTTCATCACTACAGAATATCCCCAGTCCATGTGTATTTCATCACTACAGAATATCCCCAGTCCATGTGTATTTCATCACTACAGAATATCATCCCAGAATAGTCCATGTGTATTTCATCACTACAGAATATCCCAGTCCATGTGTATTTCATCACTACAGAATATCCCAGTCCATGTGTATTTCATCACTACAGAATATCCCCAGTCCATGTGTATTTCATCACTACAGAATATCCCAGTCCATGTGTATTTCATCACACAGAATATCCCAGAATTTATCACCAGAATATCCCAGTCCATGTGTATTTCATCACTACAGAATATCCCAGTCCATGTGTATTTCATCACTACAGAATATCCCAGTCCATGTGTATTTCATCACTACAGAATATCCCCAGTCCATGTGTATTTCATCACTACAGAATATCCCAGTCCATGTGTATTTCATCACTACAGAATATCTCCAGTCCATGTGTATTTCATCATTACAGAATATCCCCAGTCCATGTGTATTTCATCACTACAGAATATCCCAGTCCATGTGTATTTCATCACTACAGAATATCTCCAGTCCATGTGTATTTCATCACTACAGAATATCTCCAGTCCATGTGTATTTCATCACTACAGAATATCCCCAGTCCATGTGTATTTCATCACTACAGAATATCCCAGTCCATGTGTATTTCATCACTACAGAATATCATCCCAGTCCATGTGTATTTCATCACTACAGAATATCCCCAGTCCATGTGTATTTCATCACTACAGAATATCCCAGTCCATGTGTATTTCATCACTACAGAATATCCCAGTCCATGTGTATTTCATCACTACAGAATATCCCCAGTCCATGTGTATTTCATCACTACAGAATATCCCAGTCCATGTGTATTTCATCACTACAGAATATCCCCAGTCCATGTGTATTTCATCACTACAGAATATCCCCAGTCCCAGAATATCCCAGTCCATGTGTATTTCATCACTACAGAATATCCCCAGTCCATGTGTATTTCATCACTACAGAATATCCCAGTCCATGTGTATTTCATCACTACAGAATATCCCAGTCCATGTGTATTTCATCACTACAGAATATCCCAGTCCATGTGTATTTCATCACTACAGAATATCCCCAGTCCATGTGTATTTCATCACTACAGAATATCCCCAGTCCATGTGTATTTCATCACTACAGAATATCCCAGTCCATGTGTATTTTTCATCATGTGTACTCACTACAGAATATCCCAGTCCATGTGTATTTCATCACTACAGAATATCCCCAGTCCATGTGTATTTCATCACTACAGAATATCCCAGTCCATGTGTATTTCATCACTACAGTAGTCCATGTGTATTTCATCACTACAGAATATCCCAGTCCATGTGTATTTCATCATTACAGAATATCCCAGTCCATGTGTATTTCATCATTACAGAATATCCCAGTCCATGTGTATTTCATCACTACAGAATATCCCCAGTCCATGTGTATTTCATCATTACAGAATATCCCCAGTCCATGTGTATTTCATCACTACAGAATATCCCCAGTCCATGTGTATTTCATCACTACAGAATATCCCCAGTCCATGTGTATTTCATCACTACAGAATATCCCCAGTCCATGTGTATTTCATCACTACAGAATATCCCCAGTCCATGTGTATTTCATCACTACAGAATATCCCCAGTCCATGTGTATTTCATCACTACAGAATATCCCAGTCCATGTGTATTTCATCACTACAGAATATCCCAGTTGATGTGTATTTCATCACTACAGAATATCCCAGTCCATGTGTATTTCATCACTACAGAATATCCCAGTCCATGTGTATTTCATCACTACAGAATATCCCAGTCCATGTGTATTTCATCACTACAGAATATCCCCAGTCCATGTGTATTTCATCACTACAGAATATCCCCAGTCCATGTGTATTTCATCACGACAGAATATCTCCAGTCCATGTGTATTTCATCACTACAGAATATCCCAGTTGATGTGTATTTCATCACTGCAGAATATCCCAGTTGATGTGTATTTCATCACTACAGAATATCCCCAGTCCATGTGTATTTCATCATTACAGAATATCCCCAGTCCATGTGTATTTCATCACTACAGAATATCCCAGTCCATGTGTATTTTCATCACTACAGAATATCACCCAGAATATCCATGTGTATTTCATCACAGAATATCCCCAGTCCATGTGTATTTCATCACTACAGAATATCCCCAGTCCATGTGTATTTCATCACTACAGAATATCCCCAGTCCATGTGTATTTCATCACTACAGAATATCCCCAGTCCATGTGTATTTCATCACTACAGAATATCCCCAGTCCATGTGTATTTCATCACTACAGAATATCTCCAGTCCATGTGTATTTCATCACTACAGAATATCCCCAGTCCATGTGTATTTCATCACTACAGAATATCCCAGTTGATGTGTATTTCATCACTACAGAATATCCCCAGTCCATGTGTATTTCATCACTACAGAATATCCCCAGTCCATGTGTATTTCATCACTACAGAATATCCCAGTCCATGTGTATTTCATCACTACAGAATATCTCCAGTCCATGTGTATTTCATCATTACAGAATATCCCAGTCCATGTGTATTTCATCACTACAGAATATCCCCAGTCCATGTGTATTTCATCACTACAGAATATCCCAGTCCATGTGTATTTCATCACTACAGAATATCCCCAGTCCATGTGTATTTCATCACTACAGAATATCCCCAGTCCATGATGTGTTTTTCATCACTACAGAATATCCCCATGTGTATTTCATCACTACAGAATACAGAATATCCCAGTCCATGTGTATTTCATCACTACAGAATATCCCAGTCCATGTGTATTTCATCACTACAGAATATCCCCAGTCCATGTGTATTTCATCACTACAGAATATCCCAGTCCATGTGTATTTCATCACTACAGAATATCCCAGTCCATGTGTATTTCATCACTACAGAATATCCCCAGTCCATGTGTATTTCATCACTACAGAATATCCCAGTCCATGTGTATTTCATCACTACAGAATATCCCCAGTCCATGTGTATTTCATCACTACAGAATATCCCAGTCCATGTGTATTTCATCACTACAGAATATCCCAGTCCATGTGTATTTCATCACTACAGAATATCCCCAGTCCATGTGTATTTCATCACTACAGAATATCCCCAGTCCATGTGTATTTCATCACTACAGAATATCTCCAGTCCATGTGTATTTCATCATTACAGAATATCCCCAGTCCATGTGTATTTCATCACTACAGAATATCCCAGTCCATGTGTATTTCATCACTACAGAATATCTCCAGTCCATGTGTATTTCATCACTACAGAATATCCCCAGTCCATGTGTATTTCATCACTACAGAATATCCCCAGTCCATGTGTATTTCATCACTACAGAATATCCCAGTTGATGTGTATTTCATCACTACAGAATATCCCCAGTCCATGTGTATTTCATCACTACAGAATATCCCCAGTCCATGTGTATTTCATCACTACAGAATATCCCCAGTCCATGTGTATTTCATCACTACAGAATATCCCCAGTCCATGTGTATTTCATCACTACAGAATATCCCCAGTCCATGTGTATTTCATCACTACAGAATATCCCCAGTCCATGTGTATTTCATCACTACAGAATATCCCCAGTCCATGTGTATTTCATCACTACAGAATATCCCAGTTGATGTGTATTTCATCACTACAGAATATCCCCAGTCCATGTGTATTTCATCACAGAATACAGAATATCCCCAGTCCATGTGTATTTCATCACTACAGAATATCCCAGTCCATGTGTATTTCATCACTACAGAATATCCCAGTCCATGTGTATTTCATCACTACAGAATATCCCCAGTCCATGTGTATTTCATCACTACAGAATATCCCCAGTCCATGTGTATTTCATCACTACAGAATAATATCATCCCAGAATATCCCAGTCCATGTGTATTTCATCACTACAGAATATCCCCAGTCCATGTGTATTTCATCACTACAGAATATCCCCAGTCCATGTGTATTTCATCACTACAGAATATCCCCAGTCCATGTGTATTTCATCACTACAGAATATCCCCAGTCCATGTGTATTTCATCACTACAGAATATCCCCAGTCCATGTGTATTTCATCACTACAGAATATCCCCAGTCCATGTGTATTTCATCACTACAGAATATCCCAGTCCATGTGTATTTCATCACTACAGAATATCCCAGTCCATGTGTATTTCATCACTACAGAATATCCCAGTCCATGTGTATTTCATCACTACAGAATATCCCCAGTCCATGTGTATTTCATCACTACAGAATATCCCAGTCCATGTGTATTTCATCACTACAGAATATCCCAGTCCATGTGTATTTCATCACTACAGAATATCCCAGTCCATGTGTATTTCATCACTACAGAATATCCCAGTCCATGTGTATTTCATCACTACAGAATGTGTATTTATCACCAGTCCATGTGTATTTCATCACTACAGAATATCCCAGTCCATGTGTATTTCATCACTACAGAATATCCCAGTCCATGTGTATTTCATCACTACAGAATATCCCAGTCCATGTGTATTTCATCACTACAGAATATCCCCAGTCCATGTGTATTTCATCACTACAGAATATCCCCAGTCCATGTGTATTTCATCACTACAGAATATCCCAGTCCATGTGTACAGAATATTCATCACTACAGAATATCCCCAGTCCATGTGTATTTCATCACTACAGAATATCCCCAGTCCATGTGTATTTCATCACTACAGAATATCCCCAGTCCATGTGTATTTCATCACTACAGAATA
Source organism: Oncorhynchus tshawytscha (assembly GCF_018296145.1). Classification (NCBI taxonomy): domain Eukaryota; kingdom Metazoa; phylum Chordata; class Actinopteri; order Salmoniformes; family Salmonidae; genus Oncorhynchus; species Oncorhynchus tshawytscha. Next base: position 4,935,686 of record NC_056438.1, on the reverse strand, counting down.
TCCCCAGTCCATGTGTATTTCATCACTACAGAATATCCCCAGTCCATGTGTATTTCATCACTACAGAATATCCCCAGTCCATGTGTATTTCATCACTACAGAATATCCCCAGTCCATGTGTATTTCATCACTACAGAATATCCCCAGTCCATGTGTATTTCATCACTACAGAATATCCCCAGTCCATGTGTATTTCATCACTACAGAATATCCCCAGTCCATGTGTATTTCATCACTACAGAATATCCCCAGTCCATGTGTATTTCATCACTACAGAATATCCCCAGTCCATGTGTATTTCATCACTACAGAATATCCCCAGTCCATGTGTATTTCATCACTACAGAATATCCCCAGTCCATGTGTATTTCATCACTACAGAATATCCCCAGTCCATGTGTATTTCATCACTACAGAATATCCCCAGTCCATGTGTATTTCATCACTACAGATATAGTCCATGGTGATTTCATCAACAGAATATAGTCCATGTGTATTTCATCACTACAGAGATAGTCCCAGCTTCAGTGATTTCCTTTAACCTGTAAACGCACATCCCCAGTCCATTTCATCACTACAGACACACACACACACACACACACACACACACACACACACACACACACACACACACACACACACACACACACACACACACACACACACACACACACACACACACACGGCTCTCTAAGTGGTAATAGATGCACTTCGTTTCAGGACACATTGTTCTTCTCCTAAATATCTCCTTTATTGACGCTCAATCTATTTTCCAGATATTCACCTGGGAATAGTGTGTGTGTGTGTGTGTGTGTGTGTGTCTGTGGGTGTGCACCATGTGTATCTGCTCTCATGTGTGTGGTTTTGCTTTGGTGTGTGTATTGATAATTGCTTTCATTACTTACGTCACTGAGTGTCTTATGGGAAACACACAGACCACAGTGGAGGTAGAGAGAGAGAGGGGGGGGAGAGAGAGAGAGAGAGAGGGTGAGGGAGAGCGAGAGAGAGAGAGTTAGGGGGGGAGGGAGAGGGAGAGAGAGGGGGAGGGAGAGAGAGAGAGAGACAGAGAGAGACAGGGAGAGAGAGAGACAGAGAGAGAGAGAGAGGGGGGGGAGGGAGAGAGAGAGAGGGACAGAGAGAGAGAGAGAGAGGGGAGGAGAGAGAGAGAGAGAGAGAGAGAGAGAGAGAGAGGGGGAGGGGGGAGAGAGAGAGAGAGAGAGAGAGAGAGGGGAGGGAGAGAGAGAGAGAGAGAGAGAGAGAGAGGGGGGGAGAGAGAGGGGGAGGGAGAGAGAGAGAGAGGGGGAGAGAGAGAGAGGGGGAGGGAGAGAGAGGGAGATAGATAGAGAGAGGCCTACTCTCCAAAGAGAGGCTTTAAATAGAGAGAGGCCTATTCTCCAAAGAGATGCTTTAAATAGAGAGAGGCCTACTCTCCAAAGGGAGGCTTTATATAGAGAGAGGCCTACTCTCCAAAGAGAGGCTTTATATAGAGAGAGGCCTACTCTCCAAAGAGAGGCTTTATATAGAGAGAGGCCTACTCTCCAAAGAGAGGCTTTATATAGAGAGAGGCCTACTCTCCAGAGAGAGAAGAGAGAGCTACTTCTGGCTGTTAAGAACCACTGCAGAAGGTAGAGGTAGAGAGAAAACGACTCTCCAAAGGGAGGCTTTATATAGAGAGAGGCCTACTCTCCAGAGAGAGAAGAGAGAGCTACTTCTGGCTGTTAAGAACCACTGCAGAAGGTAGAGGTAGGAAGAAAACGATGTAACACTATTAAGACCCACTGCAGAAAGAGTTGTGACTGTGAGCCAGAGATAGATTTCCTTTCGCCCGTTAGCCAATCCATGATAGAGTCTAGCAGAAAGAGAGAAGATGGGTATTAGTGACAGCTGATTGGACAGCCATATTGGATGGGTGAGAAACTATAGAACCATGGAATCCCATGGATGAGTTCTAAACTCAGTGTTCTTTTGGCTACATTCTAAACACAACTGGAGTGGGAGGGAAGTGTGGTTGCAACTGTGTGTGTTTGTATCCACCTCACATTTTCAGATATTATACATTTTTAATTTTGTCAAAGTTGTTTTCTTTGCAAGTTATAGAGTACTGTTAGCTAACGCTAGCTGACATTACATTTATGATCTGTATAATAATACTACTTGTATCTCAGAGCCATTTTCTTTGCTAATTATAGCTTAATGTTATCTACAGCCTGAATTCGAACCCAGGGTGTCTGTAGTGACGCGTCTAGCACTAGAGATGCAGTGCCTTAGACCGCTGCGTCATTCGGGAGCTCAAGTAAACATAGATTTAATTTGATATAGTGTGTTTACCGTAGACGGTAATGGGAAGAACAACATGACCTGCACCAAAGTCAAATGAGGATATAACGTTAGGCCAACGAGACAGTGTTCAAGTTCTGGTCGCAAACGGATTTTCTGCAAATATCTCACCGGTAAATAAAGATCTAGCAATGATCAACAACCAACTTCACAGCGCGTGAGAAATATTTAAAAAAAAAAAATATGTGCAAATATTGTACAATCCAGGTGTTCAAAGCTCTTAGAGACCTACCCAGGAAGCCTCACAGCTGTCATCAATGCCAAAGGTTATTCTAACATGTATTCATGTAAATGAGATATTTCTGTATTTAATTTTCAGTAAATTCGCAACAATTTCTAACAACAGGTTTTCACTTTGTCATTATGGGGTAGATGGGAGAGAAAAAAACATACACGGAGACCATTTTGAATTCAGGCTGTAACAAAATGTGGAATAAGTGTAAGGGGTATGAATACATTCTGATGGCGCTAGCTAGCTTTCATCATAACAGCAGGGTTCATGTATGCTGTACATAAACAGAGATACAAGTAGACAAGCACACACACACACGCACGCACACGCTTCACTGTGTACCAGAAACTTGCCTGTCATGATCAGACACACATGCTTATCTACCAGCCTGAGGGGGGTTGGGGTGGATATGAGGTTAGGCATACATTCACTTTGTGTGTGTGAATGTGAGTTACCCTGGGGTGAGACTAATTGTTGCCAGGTTGGTTTTGTAACATCACTGATGTATGTACACTAGAAAGACCAGAGGACAAACACAGATACACAGATACACACACACACAGATACACACTAGAAAGACCAGAGAACAAACACACACACACACACACTAGAAAGACCAGAGGACAAACACACACACACACACACACACACACACACACACACTAGAAAGACCAGAGGACAAATTGTTTTGGTCATACCATGGGATCATTTAACTATTTGATTTAGAATTTTAGGACTGGGTCGTGTTTCTGGCAACCGAACCGATAGAACGAATGACCAGCCGTCATTGGGTAGAAACGCCAGAAATGTAGAAACACTAGATTTGCGTCGGGACTAAATATGGGGGAAGAATTAAATAGTATTAAAACAAAAATCATCAAAATACCGTTTTTAATGAAAATATGTTAGTCATTATTTGAATATGTTGGTAAAACTGCCCTCGAAGCCAGTGTTTGGAGGAGACATTGGCACGGTCTGCTAGCCCTCAAGGTGCAATTATATCCTCCAAACACTGGCTTCTCAGGCATTATCACTTATAATGTTTATTAATTAACAACACAGATAAAATGACAAGTTCTTTCAGACTAACCTTACAATTGTATTCTGTCTACTTATTCTGTCTGCTGAATGTTGTATAATGAATCAGGTGACCAATAACGACAATGATTTGAACCACAGACTAAAATTTGCTGGGCGAACACTAATTACTGAATTACCCCAGAATGAACCGACACATGAGACAGTGTGTGTGTGTGCATGCGCTCGTGTGTGTGTGTGTGGGTGTGTGTGTGTGTGTGAATGCCTCTGTGCCTGTATTTATGCATGCATGTGTGAGATGAGGAGAGATGAACAGGAAATGATCACATACATTATTAATATTATGAGATGAATAAATCTCCCTGGGTAGGATAGAGTTTGTGGGCAAGACATGGGTGTGTGTGTGTGTGTTACACATGGAGAGAGTAGTATCACTGGGTAGGTTAATCTAGGACTACTGAGAGGTGGTTTGGTTTAGTTAGGACTGCTGAGAGGAGGTTTGGTTTAGCTTGGACTGCTGGGAGGTGGTTTGTTCCATCCGGGACTGCTGGGTGATGGGAGGTGGTTTGGTGGGTCTCAGAGAGCTGATGATGGGAGGTGGTTTGGTGGGTCTCAGAGAGCTGATGATGGGAGGTGGTTTGGTATAGCTAGGACTGCTGGGAGGTGGTTTGGTTTAGTTAGGACTGCTGAGAGGTGGTTTGTTTCATCTCGGACAGCTGAGAGGTGGTTTGGTATAGCTAGGACTGCTGGGAGGTGGTTTGGTTTAGTTAGGACTGCTGAGAGGTGGTTTGTTCCATCTAGGACCGCTGGGAGGTGGTTTGGTTTAGCTAGGACTCCTGGGAGGTGATTTGGTTTAGTTAGGACTGCTGAGAGGTGGTTTGTTTCATCTCGGACAGCTGAGAGGTGGTTTGGTATAGCTAGGACTGCTGGGAGGTGGTTTGGTTTAGTTAGGACTGCTGAGAGGTGGTTTGTTCCATCTAGGACCGCTGGGAGGTGGTTTGGTTTAGCTAGGACTGCTGGGAGGTGATTTGGTTTAGTTAGGACTGCTGGGTGATGGGAGGTGGTTTGGTGGGTCTCAGAGAGCTGATGATGGGAGGTGGTTTGGTGGGTCTCAGGGAGCTGATGATGGGATGTGGTTTGGTATAGCTAGGACTGCTGGGAGGTGGTTTGGTTTAGTTAGGACTGCTGAGAGGTGGTTTGTTTCATCTCGGACAGCTGAGAGGTGGTTTGGTATAGCTAGGACTGCTGGGAGGTGGTTTGGTTTAGTTAGGACTGCTGAGAGGTGGTTTGTTCCATCTAGGACCGCTGGGAGGTGGTTTGGTTTAGCTAGGACTCCTGGGAGGTGATTTGGTTTAGTTAGGACTGCTGAGAGGTGGTTTGTTTCATCTCGGACAGCTGAGAGGTGGTTTGGTATAGCTAGGACTGCTGGGAGGTGGTTTGGTTTAGTTAGGACTGCTGAGAGGTGGTTTGTTCCATCTAGGACCGCTGGGAGGTGGTTTGGTTTAGCTAGGACTGCTGGGAGGTGATTTGGTTTAGTTAGGACTGCTGGGAGATGGTTTGGTTTAGTTAGGACTGCTGGGAGGTGGTTTGGTTTTGCTAGGACTGCTGGGAGGTGGTTTGCTTTAGTTAGGACTGCTGGGAGGTGGTTTGGTTTAGCTAGGACTGCTGGGAGGTGGTTTGGTTTAGCTAGGACTGCTGGGAGGTGGTTTGGTTTAGCTAGGACTGCTGGGAGGTGGTTTGGTTTAGCTAGGACTGCTGGGAGGTGGTGTGGTTTAATTAGGACTGCTGGGAGGTGGTTTGGTTTAGCTAGGACTGCCGGGAGGTGGTTTGGTTTAGCTAGGACTGCCGGGAGGTGGTTTGTTCCATCTAGGACTGCTGGGAGGTGGTTTGGTATAGCTAGGACTGCTGAGAGATGGTTTGGTATAGCTAGGACTGCTGAGAGGTGGTTTGGTATAGCTAGGACTGATGGGAGGTGGTTTGGTTTAGTTAGGACTGCTGAGAGGTGGTTTGTTCCATCTAGGACTGCTGGGAGGTGGTTTGGTTTTGCTAGGACTGCTGGGAGGTTGTTTGGTTTAGCTAGGATTGCTGGGACACGGTTTGTTCCATCTAGGACTGCTGAGAGGTGGTTTGGTTTAGTTAGGACTGCTGGGAGGTGGTTTGGTTTTGCTAGGACTGCTGGGAGGTGGTTTGCTTTAGTTAGGACTGCTGGGAGGTGGTTTGGTTTAGCTAGGACTGCTGGGAGGTGGTTTGGTTTAGCTAGGACTGCTGGGAGGTGGTGTGGTTTAATTAGGACTGCTGGGAGGTGGTTTGGTTTAGCTAGGACTGCCGGGAGGTGGTTTGGTTTAGCTAGGACTGCCGGGAGGTGGTTTGTTCCATCTAGGACTGCTGGGAGGTGGTTTGGTATAGCTAGGACTGCTGAGAGATGGTTTGGTATAGCTAGGACTGCTGAGAGGTGGTTTGGTATAGCTAGGACTGATGGGAGGTGGTTTTGTTTAGTTAGGACTGCTGAGAGGTGGTTTGTTCCATCTAGGACTGCTGGGAGGTGGTTTGGTTTTGCTAGGACTGCTGGGAGGTTGTTTGGTTTAGCTAGGATTGCTGGGACACGGTTTGTTCCATCTAGGACTGCTGAGAGGTGGTTTGGTTTAGCTAGGACTGCTGGGGGGTGGTTTGTTCCATCCGGGACTGCTGGGTGATGGGAGGTGGTTTGGTGGGTCTCAGAGAGCTGATGATGGGAGGTGGTTTGGTGGGTCTCAGAGAGCTGATGATGGGAGGTGGTTTGGTTTAGCTTGGACTGCTGGGAGGTAGTTTGGTTTAGTTAGCACTGCTGGGAGGTGGTTTGGTATAGCTAGGACTGCTGAGAGGTGGTTTGTTCCATCTCGGACTGCTGAGAGGTGGTTTGTTCCATCTTGGACTGTTGAGAGGTGGTTTGGTTTAGCTAGGACTGCTGGGAGGTGTTTGGTGGGTCTCAGAGTGCTGATGATGGGAGCTGGTTTGGTGGGTCTCAGAGAGCTGATGTTGGGAGGTGGTTTGGTGGGTCTCAGAGAGCTGATGATGGGAGGTGGTTTGGTGGGTCTCAGAGAGCTGATGATGGGAGGTGGTTTGGTGGGTCTCAGAGAGCTGATGATGGGAGCTGGTTTGGTGGGTCTCAGAGAGCTGATGATGGGAGGTGGTTTGGTGGGTCTCAGAGAGCTGATGATGGGAGGTGGTTTGGTGGGTCTCAGAGAGCTGATGATGGGAGGTGGTTTGGTTGGTCTCAGAGAGCTGATGATGGGAGGTGGTTTGGTGGGTCTCAGAGAGCTGATGATGGGAGGTGGTTTGGTGGGTCTCAGAGAGCTGATGATGGGAGCTGGTTTGGTGGGTCTCAGAGAGCTGATGATGGGAGGTGGTTTGGTTGGTCTCAGAGAGCTGATGATGGGAGGTGGTTTGGTGGGTCTCAGAGAGCTGATGATGGGAGCTGGTTTGGTGGGTCTCAGAGAGCTGATGATGGGAGCTGGTTTGGTGGGTCTCAGAGAGCTGATGATGGGAGATGGTTTGGTGGGTCTCAGAGAGCTGATGATGGGAGGTGGTTTGGTGGGTCTCAGAGAGCTGATGCTTGGAAAGAGAAGACTAGTGGGAGGAAATATACAAAACAGGACACCTGTGATATTTCAAAGTGATGAGATGTGTTTCACTTAAATGGAAAGTTCACCCAAATTAAAAAAATACCTGTTGGTTTCTTTATTCTGTAAGCAGTCTATTGACACGGTTTGACATTAATCCATGTTTTGATCAATGCATTATAATACATGATATGCAAAAATATGCTAATATAGGTCCCGTGTCATGAATGGGATTTGTGACACAACTGCTAAAACATTAGCACTTGGAAGCAGTGCCAGGGAAATGAAATGAAAGCATGGATAGCTTCTCTCGTCTTCTCTTCTCGGTTGGCCAGCTAATAAGCCCAGGTGAGATTGGTCAGGTCAACATACATGTTAAATAGAGGGAGAAACACGGTGAGTAATGGGCAGAGTAACACCGCAATAAATAAAGGTGACCTATGTTACAGTGTCTGTCTGTCTGTCTCTGTGTCACACGGTGTCTGAATTCAACAGACAGACACAGAGACAGAGACACAGACAGAGTGACAGAGTGACAGACAGACAGTCTGTCTGTCTCTGTCTCTGTGTCTGTCTGTCTGTTGAATTCAGACACCGTGTGACAGACAGACAGACAGACAGACAGACAGACAGACAGACAGACAGACAGACAGACAGACAGACAGACAGACAGACAGACAGACAGACAGACAGACAGACAGACAGACAGACAGAGCTGGAGAGACCAGCTGTGATTCTGAGTGTGAGTTTTAATCTGTGTTTGATGAAACTGAGTTTGATAGGAACAGTTTCTGAATCTCTCTCGCTCTCTATTCAGACTCATTATAGAGTCACTCATTGGGGAAGATGCTAAAAGCATTTCCATGTTTCTCTATTCTGACAGTATGCACTTATTATTCCACATTACGGATTCAGAGTTGGATCCAGAGTTGGATCCAGAGTTGGATCCAGAGTTGGATCCAGAGTTGGATCCAGAGTTGGATCCAGAGTTGTCAGGTTGATGATAAATCTTCTCTTCTGTCAGTTTGTCTAATCATTGAGTTATTAACTAACAATGTCTCTGTGTTTTAACGATGTCCACTTACTACTGTTTGACAGACAGGGCGGTCTCCAGAATTACATCGCAGTTGCAAGCTTGATGAGATATCCATTCTCCTACATTTCCTGTCCTGTCCGTTTGTCTAATCATTAGTTTGGGAGCTTTATGCTTCATGTATTAAACATGACCTTTGTGAATAAGGCCTTAATTCTATTATCAATCATATTCTATTCACCTTTAATGCTCAATGCAACGGTTACGTTCCTCAGCAAGAAAACCAAATAATGGCACTCAAACAGAAAGGGGAGGAACAACCACAGAGCAACAACCGAAACGAAACAGGTGTCTTCTAATTCGCTGAGGGCCGGATGAAGCAGCGACATCTACTCTGTGCGTACCAAACATTAAGAACACTAAAGATTTGGCTGATGGGTCCTCAGATCCTCAAAAAAAGGTTCTACAGCTGCACCATCGAGAGCACTGGTTGCATCACCGCCTGGTATGTCAACTGCTTGGCCTCCGACCGCAAGGCACTACAGAGGGTCGTGCGTTCGGCCCAGTACATCACTGGGGCTAAGCTGCGTGCCATCCAGTACCTCTATACCAGGCGGTATTATTTAACAAATAAAATTGGATTCGATTTGACCTTCCTAATATTGAGTTTTCACGGGTGACATTGGACTCCACAAGGTGTCGAAAGCGTTCCACAGGGATGCTGGCCCATGTTGACTCCAATGCTTCCCCCCAGTTGTGTCAAGTTGGCTGGATGTCCTTTGGGTGGTGGACCATTCTGGATACACACGATAAACTGCGGACTATGAAAACCCCAGCAGCGTTGCAGTTCTTGATACAAACCAGTGCGTCTGGCACCTACTCCCCTACCCCGTTCAAAGACACCTACTACCATACCCTGTTCAAAGGCACCTACTACCATACCCTGTTCAAAGGCACCTACTACCATACCCTGTTCAAAGGCACCTACTACCATACCCTGTTCAAAGGCACCTACTACCATACCATACTACCACCTACTCCCATACCCCGTTCAAAAGACACCTACCCCCATACCCCGTTCAAAGGCACCTACTCCCATACAAAGGCACCTACTCCCATACCCCATTCAAAGGCACCTACTCCCATACCCCATTCAAAGGCACCTACTCCCATACCCCGTTCAAAGGCACCTACTCCCATACCCCATTCAAAGGCACCTACTCCCATACCCCATTCAAAGGCACCTACTCCCATACCCCATTCAAAGGCACCTACTCCCATACCCCATTCAAAGGCACCTACTCCCATACCCCATTCAAAGGCACTTCAATCTGTCGTCTTGCCCATTCACCCTCTGAATGACACACAAACACAATCCCGTGTCTCAATTGACTCAAGGCTTAAACATCCTTCTTCAACCTGACTCGTCCCCTTCATCTACTCTGATTGGATTTAACAAGTGACATCAATAAGAGATCATAGTTTCACCCGGATTCACCTGGTCAGTCTATGTCATGGATAGTGCAGGTGATCTTAATGTTTTGTCCACTCAGTGTACATTGACCTTTGGTCAATAAATTAACAATAAACAATTAACAGTAAATCAACTAAATTTAACCTTTATTTACACCTTTTCACAATTGTTTACACACTAAAATTGGAACTTGATTTGGCAATCACCTGATAAGAGAATTGTGTTCTCCAGGTACATCACCCAATTTAATTATATTACTCTGTCTGTAAACCAGAATTTGTAAGATCCTGGTCGAATGAAACAGACGGAGGCCCAGCTGGTCAAAAAGGTTTATTCACGGGAACGTTCTAAAGTCAAGAATACAAAACAATTCATTTTATACTGACTTCTCACGCCCACACATTCACACAGCCAGACGCACACACATACACACAAACAGACGCACACACATGTCCTGCTACGCACACACTGTCTGTCTCACTTCCCAGCCGACAGAGATAGTGACCTTGTCCTTGAGACGGTCTCTCCCAAATCTCTAGTCAGGTCGGGACCAAGCTCAGACACTCTGTGTTTAAAATACCATAAAGACATACTGTGTTTACCCTGATTCTGACTAGGACTACACATTTATTGATTATGATTTTATACATTCTAATCAATTCCATACAATTATTTGTTTCAGGGTGGAATATTCTAATCATTCAATTAACAGACAATTCTCACCTATCATCACCCGAAACCAGAAACTCATGTACCAAATCCCTAAACCAAGACTGAAAAATTGCAAGTATATTTCCTGCTTTACACTCAGTTTTCATTTCTATATCACACTTTTTTTTAGCAAAACACTACACACAGTTCTCTACATTAGGAACAACATTAAAAATTAAAATCTCTTTAGTCCCTTTGGAAAGCAACACCAATCACAATGCCAAGCTTAACACACAAATTGTCAACACCCACTCCCCACGGGTGTAAACACTAGTTGCTGAATTGTTCATTTAGAAATCAGAGCTTTAAGCACTATAAAAAGGCCACAGATGAGCTCTCCTGTTCTGGAGGAAAATGGAAGTCAATGGTGAAACAAGAGCTAGAGGTGAAGGAGTGAGAGGAAGAGGAGGACGAGGACGAGGAATGACAGTTGTTTCAGATGAGATCAGGGCCACATTGGTTGACTATGTGATCAACCATGGGTTGAGTATGAGGGAGGCTGGGCAGAGAGTTCAACCCAACCTGAGCCGCTACAAGGTTGCGTCTGTCATCCGTACATTCAGAAATGAGAACCGGTAAGTTACCTACCATCTACACTATGCTCTTTATGCATGTATACTGAAGTATACTGCAGTCCGACTTATCTGTTGGCCCACGTTACTCAGTGATTGTTGGCCAATGTTACAGTAATGTCATTTCATATTGAAAGAAAATTGATTATTTTAGCTTACTGTAACCAATCATATCATATTGTGGATCTTCATCAGAACTAAGAGACAGTCAGGCCATGGTGGAAGACTACCTGTAACGATGTTCGTCTTCATCGGATGAGGAGTAGGCAGGATCGGACCGAAACGCAGGGTGGTAAGTGTCCATGATTAGTTATTATACCAGAACACGAAAATACAAAATAACAAAATTAATGTAAGAAATGAAAATCGAAACAGTCCTGAAAGGTGAAAACACAAAACAGGAAACAACTACCCACAAACACCAGATGGGAAAAGGCTACCTAAGTATGGTTCTCAATCAGAGACAACAATAGACAGCTGCCTCTGATTGACAACCACAACCAGGCCAAACACATAGAACAGAAAACATAGAAAAACAACATAGAATGCCCACCCCAACTCACGCCCCGACCAAATGAAAATAGAGACATAAAAAAGGAACTACGGTCAGGGCGTGACAACACCGTTCACACCAGAACAGGAGACCGCTATTGTGAACATGGTGGTGACAAACAACACGAACACATTTGACTAAATAGGAGGCAGGATGCAGACACATGTCAAATAGGAGGCAGGATGCAGACACATGTCAAATAGGGGGCATGATGCAGACACATGTCAAATAGGAGGCAGGAGGCAGGATGCAGACACATGTCAAATAGGAGGCAGGATGCAGACACATGTCAAATAGGAGGCAGGAGGCAGGATGCAGACACATGTCAAATAGGAGGCAGGATGCAGACACATATCAAATAGGAGGCAGGATGCAGACACATGTCAAATAGGAGGCAGGATGCAGACACATGTCAAATAGGAGGCAGAATGCAGACACATGTCAAATAGGAGGCAGAATGCAGACACATGTCAAATAGGAGGCAGGATGCAGACACATGTCAAATAGGAGGCAGGATGCAGACACATATCAAATAGGAGGCAGGATGCAGACACATGTCAAATAGGAGGCAGGATGCAGACACATGTCAAATAGGAGGCAGGATGCAGACACATGTCAAATAGGAGGCAGGATGCAGGCACATGTCAAATAGGAGGCAGGATGCAGACACATGTCAAATAGGAGGCAGGATGCAGACACATGTCAAATAGGAGGCAGGATGCAGACACATGTCAAATAGGAGCGAGGATGCACACATGTCAAATAGGAGGCAGGATGCAGACACATGTCAAATAGGAGGCAGGATGCAGACACATGTCAAATAGGAAGCAGGATGCAGACACATGTCAAATAGGAGGCAGGAAAAACACCACAACCCTACCAACTAGCCTCCACCGTGTCCCAATATAAAACACGACAACCCTACCATCTAGCCTCAACAGTGTCCCAATATAAAACACGACAACCCTACCATCTAGCCTCAACAGTGTCCCAATATAAAACACCACAACCCTACCAACTAGCCTCAACCGTGTCCCCATATAAAACACAACCCTACCAACTAGCCTCCACCGTGTCCCCAATATAAAACACCACAACCCTACCAACTAGCCTCCACCGTGTCCCCAATATAAAACACCACAACCCTACCAACTAGCCTCCACCGTGTCCCCATATAAAACACAACCCTACCAACTAGCCTCCACCGTGTCCCAATATAAAACACCACAACCCTACCAACTAGCCTCCACCGTGTCCCCATATAAAACACCACAACCCTACCAACTAGCCTCCACCGTGTCCAATATAAAACACCACAACCCTACCAACTAGCCTCCACCGTGTCCCCATATAAAACACCACAACCCTACCAACTAGCCTCAACCGTGTCCCCATATAAAACACAACCCTACCAACTAGCCTCCACCGTGTCCCCATATAAAACACAACCCTACCAACTAGCCTCCACCGTGTCCCCAATATAAAACACCACAACCCTACCAACTAGCCTCCACCGTGTCCCCAATATAAAACACCACAACCCTACCTACTAGCCTCCACCGTGTCCAATATAAAACACCACAACCCTACCAACTAGCCTCCACCGTGTCCAATATAAAACACCACAACCCTACCAACTAGCCTCCACCGTGTCCAATATAAAACACCACAACCCTACCAACTAGCCTCAACCGTGTCCCCATATAAAACACAACCCTACCAACTAGCCTCCACCGTGTCCAATATAAAACACCACAACCCTACCAACTAGCCTCCACCGTGTCCAATATAAAACACCACAACCCTACCAACTAGCCTCCACCGTGTCCAATATAAAACACCACAACCCTACCAACTAGCCTCAACCGTGTCCCCATATAAAACACAACCCTACCAACTAGCCTCCACCGTGTCCCCAATATAAAACACCACAACCCTACCAACTAGCCTCCACCGTGTCCAATATAAAACACCACAACCCTACCAACTAGCCTCAACCGTGTCCCCATATAAAACACAACCCTACCAACTAGCCTCCACCGTGTCCCCAATATAAAACACCACAACCCTACCAACTAGCCTCCACCGTGTCCAATATAAAACACCACAACCCTACCAACTAGCCTCCACCATGTCCAATATAAAACACAACAACCCTACCTACTAGCCTCCACCATGTCCAATATAAAACACCACAACCCTACCAACTAGCCTCCACCCAAAGCAAAATAAAAAGTTAGATAACACTCTATTTTCGAACAGTCCCTAAATTCTACCTGCTACTCCCTATCAGCATCCAACCTTTCTCGCTTTCATTCCCCCTCTTTCTTTCTCTCTGTCTCTGTCTCTGTCTCTGTCTCTCTCTCTCTCTCTCTCTCTCTCTCCCTCTCTCTCTCTCTCTACTTTCAAAGTTTATCTTCTCTTTCATCTATCCCCCTCTTACTTCCACTTTCCCTGAGCACCTATCCCATCTGTCTTTATTTCCGACACCCTCTCCATCTCTTTCCCCTAGTTTCCTCATTTACCTCCCTCTCTCATCAGCATGTCTTGACTACAACTGACTCATCATTAATTCTCTCTCACCCTCTCCTCTCTCTCTCCTTTCTCTTTCTCTCTTATCTGTCTCTCTCCTCTCCCCTCTCTCATTTCTCTTTCTCTCCCTCTTCCCTCTCTCTCTCATCTCTCCTCTCTGTCCCTCTCTTCTCTCTCTCTACTCTACCTCTATCGTTCTCTACTTTCTCTATCGCTCTCCTTTCTCCTTTCTTTTTCTCTCTCTTTCCTCTCTCTTTCTCTCTTTCCTCTCTCTTTCTCTCCTCTCTCTACTTTCTCCATCGCTTTCTACTTTCTCCATCTCTCTCTCTCTCTCTCTCTCTTTCCTCTCTCTTTCTCTCTCTTTCTCTCTCTCTCTCTCTCTCTTACTCTCACCTGGACGAGCCTGACAAGCCGGCTGAGGCAAGGGCGCTGGAACAGCAGCTGGGACGTGGGAGCCTGGTGAGCCAGCTGAGGCGTAAAAACCTGACGATCCAGCTGAGGCCTGACGTGAGATGGGCGACCTGCCGAGCCAACCGGTGCATGGAAACCTCTCGAGCCAGTTAGTGCATGGAAGCCCGACGATCCAGCGAAGGCCACCCCCGGACCCGACGTCACCACCAACTGAAAAGCCAGCACTCCCCAATGCTTCACTTGAGGGCTGCTGCATTCTGTCAGAACCGACGTTGGAAATGAGAAGCAGGTACGGGACATTTAATTATGAACGGACATAGAACAGGACAGGAACCGTGTCAGGACATATAACAATCAATGCAGCAGCGGGGAACAGAACTGAGGAACAGACAGATATAGGGGAGGGAATAAAACAGGTGATTGACTCCAGGTGAGTTCAATAATTCGGCTAATGCAGCCTGGCGCCCTTGAGCGCCAGGGGGAGAGAGAGAGCGGGAGCGGGCGTGACAGCGGGACCCACTGTTTTTTTTTCAAAGTTAGGGAAGGAAGAGGACCGAGTTTTAGTTTCCTGGGGTTTGGAAGGTGTGGTGTGCGGGTTGGCTTTACAGCCTAGCGCGGAGTAGACGCTGTCGTTACGGCATGGATTCAGGTGTGTTCCTGAGAATGGAGTTTAAAGTAGAGGAGGTGAACAGGTAGGAGATGAATTGATACATTCTGCTTCTAGAATGAACAAAGCTTGTGGTTGTGTTCATGAAAAGAGAACATTTGGTGGGTAGGCTCATTGCTAGTGGAATATTTGTAAGGGATGTGTTGGTGCCAATTTCTCCTGTTTCTACCCCCTCAGGTGGTAGTTGCAAATTTGGCTCCGTTTATTACGGATGATCAAATCAGGAAAGAGCTGAGTCGTTTCGGTAAGTTTGCAAGTGGGTTTCCGTGTACTGTGGGGGAGGTTTCAGGCAGATGCCGTCAAGCACGTTGTTTCGTTCCGGAGGCAAGTGTTCATGTTTCTGAATAACAATGAGCAACAGTTAATAAGTGTGCATTTTAAAGTGAGGTATTGGGGAGGGGCTCTACTGTAGGGTTTGCCAGCACAGAAAGTCTAGGGTGTTTTGAATGTGGGGATTTGGGGCATAATTTGTATTTTAATTTATTACGGATCTCCATTTCAGTTACTCTTCCTGGAGTTCAGCAAAATTAAAGTTTATACAATTTTAAAAACATTATAATATGTTCACAGATTTCACAACACACTGTGGCCCTCAGGCCCTACTCCACCACTACCACATATCTACAACACACTGTGGCCCTCAGGCCCTACTCCACCACTACCACATATCTACAACACACTGTGGCCCTCAGGCCCTACTCCACCACTACCACATATCTACAACACACTGTGGCCCTCAGGCCCCTACTCCACCACTACCATATATCTACAACACACTGTGGCCCTCAGGCCCCTACTCCACCACTACCACATATCTACAACACACTGTGTGCCCTCAGGCCCCTACTCCACCACTACCACATATCTACAACACACTGTGTGCCCTCAGGCCCCTACTCCACCACTACCACATATCTACAACACACTGTGGCCCTCAGGCCCTACTCCACCACTACCACATATCTACAACACACTGTGGCCCTCAGGCCCCTACTCCACCACTACCACATATCTACAACACACTGTGTGCCCTCAGGCCCCTACTCCACCACTACCACATATCTACAACACACTGTGTGCCCTCAGGCTCCTACTCCACCACTACCACATATCTACAACACACTGTGTGCCCTCAGGCCCCTACTCCACCACTACCACATATCTACAACACACTGTGGCCCTCAGGCCCCTACTCCACCACTACCATATATCTACAACACACTGTGGCCCTCAGGCCCCTACTCCACCACTACCACATATCTACAACACACTGTGTGCCCTCAGGCCCCTACTCCACCACTACCACATATCTACAACACACTGTGTGCCCTCAGGCCCCTACTCCACCACTACCACATATCTACAACACACTGTGGCCCTCAGGCCCCTACTCCACCACTACCACATATCTACAACACACTGTGTGCCCTCGGGCCCCAACTCCACCACTACCACATATCTACAACACACTGTGGCCCTCAGGCCCCTACTCCACCACTACCACATATCTACAACACACTGTGTGCCCTCAGGCCCCTACTCCACCACTACCACATATCTACAACACACTGTGGCCCTCAGGCCCCTACTCCACCACTACCACATATCTACAACACACTGTGGCCCTCAGGCCCTACTCCACCACTACCACATATCTACAACACACTGTGGCCCTCAGGCCCCTACTCCACCACTACCACATATCTACAACACACTGTGTGCCCTCAGGCCCCTACTCCACCACTACCACATATCTACAACACACTGTGTGCCCTCAGGCTCCTACTCCACCACTACCACATATCTACAACACACTGTGTGCCCTCAGGCCCCTACTCCACCACTACCACATATCTACAACACACTGTGGCCCTCAGGCCCCTACTCCACCACTACCATATATCTACAACACACTGTGGCCCTCAGGCCCCTACTCCACCACTACCACATATCTACAACACACTGTGTGCCCTCAGGCCCCTACTCCACCACTACCACATATCTACAACACACTGTGTGCCCTCAGGCCCCTACTCCACCACTACCACATATCTACAACACACTGTGGCCCTCAGGCCCCTACTCCACCACTACCACATATCTACAACACACTGTGTGCCCTCGGGCCCCTACTCCACCACTACCACATATCTACAACACACTGTGGCCCTCAGGCCCCTACTCCACCACTACCACATATCTACAACACACTGTGTGCCCTCAGGCCCCTACTCCACCACTACCACATATCTACAACACACTGTGGCCCTCAGGCCCCTACTCCACCACTACCACATATCTACAATACACTGTGGCCCTCAGGCCCCTACTCCACCACTACCACATATCTACAACACACTGTGTGCCCTCAGGCCCCTACTCCACCACTACCACATATCTACAACACACTGTGGCCCTCAGGCCCCTACTCCACCACTACAACATATCTACAACACACTGTGTGCCCTCAGGCCCCTACTCCACCACTACCACATATCTACAACACACTGTGGCCCTCAGGCCCCTACTCCAACACTACCACATATCTACAACACACTGTGGCCCTCAGGCCCCTACTCCACCACTACCACATATCTACAACACACTGTGGCCCTCAGGCCCCTACTCCACCACTACCACATATCTACAACACACTGTGTGCCCTCAGGCCCCTACTCCACCACTACCACATATCTACAACACACTGTGTGCCCTCGGGCCCCTACTCCACCACTACCACATATCTACAACACACTGTGGCCCTCGGGGCCCTACTCCACCACTACCACATATCTACAACACACTGTGGCCCTCAGGCCCCTACTCCACCACTACCACATATCTACAACACACTGTGGCCCTCAGGCCCCTACTCCACCACTACCACATATCTACAACACACTGTGGCCCTCAGGCCCCTACTCCACCACTACCACATATCTACAACACACTGTGGCCCTCAGGCCCCTACTCCACCACTACCACATATCTACAACACACTGTGTGCCCTCAGGCCCCTACTCCACCACTACCACATATCTACAACACACTGTGTGCCCTCAGGCCCCTACTCCACCACTACCACATATCTACAACACACTGTGGCCCTCAGGCCCCTACTCCACCACTACCACATATCTACAACACACTGTGGCCCTCAGGCCCCTACTCCACCACTACCACATATCTACAACACACTGTGTGCCCTCAGGCCCCTACTCCACCACTACCACATATCTACAACACACTGTGGCCCTCAGGCCCCTACTCCACCACTACCACATATCTACAACACACTGTGTGCCCTCAGGCCCTACTCCACCACTACCACATATCTACAACACACTGTGGCCCTCAGGCCCCTACTCCACCACTACCACATATCTACAACACACTGTGTGCCCTCAGGCCCTACTCCACCACTACCACATATCTACAACACACTGTGTGCCCTCAGGCCCCTACTCCACCACTACCACATATCTACAACACACTGTGTGCCCTCAGGCCCCTACTCCACCACTACCACATATCTACAACACACTGTGTGCCCTCAGGCCCTACTCCACCACTACCACATATCTACAACACACTGTGTGCCCTCAGGCCCTACTCCACCACTACCACATATCTACAACACACTGTGTGCCCTCAGGCCCCTACTCCACCACTACCACATATCTACAACACACTGTGGCCCTCAAGCCCCTACTCCACCACTACCACATATCTACACTACTAAATCCATGTGTATGTATAGTGCCTATGTTATCGTGTGTGTGTGCGTGTGTCTGTGCCAATGTTTGTGTTGCTTCACAGTCCCCGCAGTTCAATAAGGTGTTTTTTTGTCCGCTTTTTTAAAATAATACGGCTTGTGTCAGTTAGGGCATAAGAGCTTTGCGTGCCCACATAAAGGCCGTAGACAAGGGGACAAGCGCCAGTGGGGGAAAACGAGGTCAATGTGCAGGGGGCCATGAGACGCAGGCAGCAGAGACTGGGTCTAGTCAGGCTACAGATGGTGGTGTTGATGAGGCTGGGTCTAGTCAGGTTATAGATGGTGGTGTAGATGAGGCTGGGTCTAGTCAGGTTATAGATGGTGGTGTAGATGAGGCTGGGACTAGTCATGTTATAGATGGTGGTGTAGATGAGGTTGGGTCTAGTCAGGTTATAGATGGTGATGTAGATGAGGCTGGGTCTAGTCAGGTTATAGATGGTGTAGATAAGGGGGGGTCTAGTCAGGTTATAGATGGTGTAGATGAGGCTGGGTCTAGTCAGGCTATAGATGGTGGTGTAGATGAGGCTGGGTCTAGTCATTTTATAGATGGTGGTGTTGATGAGGCTGGATCTAGTCAGGTTATAGATGGTGGTGTAGATGAGGCTGGGTCTAGTCAGGCTACAGATGAGACTGGGTCTAGTCAGGCTACAGATGGTGGTGTTGATGAGGCTGGGTCTAGTCAGGCTACAGATGGTGGTGTAGATGAGGCTGGGTCTAGTCAGGTTATAGATGGTGGTGTTGATGAGGCTGGGTCTAGTCAGGTTATAGATGGTGGTGTAGATGAGGTTGGGTCTAGTCAGGTTATAGATGGTGTAGATGAGGCTGGGTCTAGTCAGGCTATAGATGGTGGTGTAGATGAGGCTGGGTCTAGTCAGGTTATAGATGGTGGTGTAGATGAGGCTGGGACTAGTCATGTTATAGATGGTGGTGTAGATGAGGCTGGGTCTAGTCAGGTTATAGATGGTGTAGATAAGGGGGGTCTAGTCAGGCTATAGACGGTGGTGTAGATGAGGCTGGGTCTAGTCAGGTTATAGATGGTGGTGTAGATGAGGCTGGGTCTAGTCAGGTTATAGATGGTGGTGTAGATGAGGCTGGGTCTAGTCATGTTATAGATGGTGGTGGTGTAGATGAGGCTGGGTCTAGTCATGTTATAGTTGGTGGTGTAGATGAGGCTGGGCCTAGTCAGGTTATAGATGGTGGTGTAGATGAGGCTGGGTCTAGTCAGGTTATAGATGGTGGTGTAGATGAGGTTGGGTCTAGTCAGGTTATAGATGGTGTAGATGAGGCTGGGTCTAGTCAGGCTATAGATGGTGGTGTAGATGAGGCTGGGTCTAGTCATTTTATAGATGGTGGTGTTGATGAGGCTGGATCTAGTCAGGTTATAGATGGTGGTGTAGATGAGGCTGGGTCTAGTCAGGCTACAGATGGTGGTGTAGATGAGGCTGGGTCTAGTCAGGTTATAGATGGTGGTGTTGATGAGGCTGGGTCTAGTCAGGTTATAGATGGTGGTGTAGATGAGGTTGGGTCTAGTCAGGTTATAGATGGTGTAGATGAGGCTGGGTCTAGTCAGGTTATAGATGGTGGTGTAGATGAGGCTGGGACTAGTCATGTTATAGATGGTGGTATAGATGAGGCTGGGTCTAGTCAGGTTATAGATGGTGTAGATAAGGGGGGTCTAGTCAGGCTATAGACGGTGGTGTAGATGAGGCTGGGTCTAGTCAGGTTATAGATGGTGGTGTAGATGAGGCTGGGACTAGTCATGTTATAGATGGTGGTGTAGATGAGGCTGGGTCTAGTCATGTTATAGATGGTGGTGGTGTAGATGAGGCTGGGTCTAGTCATGTTATAGATGGTGGTGTAGATGAGGCTGGGCCTAGTCAGGTTATAGATGGTGGTGTAGATGAGGCTGGGTCTAGCCATGTTTTAGATGGTGGTGTAGATGAGGCTGGGTCTAGTCAGGTTATAGATGGTGTAGATAAGGGGGGGTCTAGTCAGGCTATAGATGGTGGTGTAGCTGAGGTTGTGTCTAGTCAGGTTATGCTAGTGGATGAGGAGAGTATAGCGGGGAAAGGTAAGCGACTAGGGGGTGGAGGAAGGTGTCATGCGGAAGAAGAAAAAGGGGGCGAAGAAAGGAGTTGGGATGGGAGAGGCTGTGAGGGGAGAGGCTGGGGAGGAGAGGCTATGAGGGGAGAGGCTGGGGAGGAGAGGCTGTGAGGGGAGAGGCTGGGGGAGAGGCTGGGGGAGAGGCTGGGGAGGAGAGACTGGGAGGGGAGGGGCTGGGAGGGGAGAGGCTGGGGGGAGAGGCTGGGGGAGAGGCTGGGGGAGAGGCTGGGGAGAGGCTGGGGAGGAGAGGCTGGGGGAGAGGCTGGTGGGAGAGGCTGGGGGAGAGGCTGGGGGAGAGGCTGGGGGAGGCTGGGGAGGAGAGGCTGGGAGGGGAGGGGCTGGGAGGGGAGGGGCTGTGAGGGGAGAGGCTGGGGGAGAGGCTGGGAGCGGAGGGGCTGTGAGGGGAGAGGCTGTGAGGGGAGAGACTGTGAGGGGAGAGGCTGGGGAGGAGGGGCTGTGAGGGGAGAGGCTGTGAGGGGAGAGGCTGTGAGGGGAGAGGCTGTGAGGGGAGAGGCTGTGAGGGGAGAGGCTGTGAGGGGAGAGGCTGTGAGGGGAGAGGCTGTGAGGGGAGGGGCTGTGAGGGGAGAGGCTGGGGAGGAGGGGCTGTGAGGGGAGAGGCTGTGAGGGGAGAGGCTGGGGGAGAGGCTGGTGGGAGAGGCTGGGGGAGAGGCTGGGGGAGAGGCTGGGGGAGAGGCTGGGGAGGAGAGGCTGGGGAGAGGGGGGAGAGGCTGGTGGGAGAGGCTGGGGGAGAGGCTGGGGGAGGGGGGAGAGGCTGGGGGAGGCTGGGGAGGAGAGGCTGGGAGGGGAGGGGCTGGGAGGGGAGGGGCTGTGAGGGGAGAGGCTGGGGGGGGAGAGGCTGGGAGCGGAGGGGCTGTGAGGGGAGAGGCTGTGAGGGGAGAGACTGTGAGGGGAGAGGCTGGGGAGGAGGGGCTGTGAGGGGAGAGGCTGTGAGGGGGGAGAGGCTGTGAGGGGAGAGGCTGTGAGGGGAGAGGCTGTGAGGGAGAGGCTGTGAGGGGAGAGGCTGTGAGGGGAGAGGCTGTGAGGGGAGGGGCTGTGAGGGGAGAGGCTGGGGAGGAGGGGCTGTCTGTGGGGAGAGGCTGTGAGGGGAGAGGCTGTGAGGGGAGAGGCTGTGAGGGGTAATGGGAGGTAAAGCCTGGGAGGTAAAGCCCTCTACAACCTCTGTGTTAAGGTAAAGCCCTCTACAACCTCTGCGTTAAGGTAAAGCCCTCTACAACCTCTGCGTTAAGGTAAAGCCCTCTACAACCTCTGCATTAAGGTAAGGAACATTAGGAGTCTGGGAGAGTCTGAGGGGGTGGGAGGTAAAGCCCTCTACAACCTCTGCATTAAGGTGAGGAACATTAGGAGTCTGGGAGAGTCTGAGGGGGTGGGAGGTAAAGCCCTCTACAACCTCTGCATTAAGGTTAGGAACATTAGGAGTCTGGGAGAGTCTGATGGGGTGGGAGGTAAAGCCCTCTACAACCTCTGCATTAAGGTGAGGAACATTAGGAGTCTGGGAGAGTCTGAGGGGGTGGGAGGTAAAGCCCTCTACAACCTCTGCATTAAGGTTAGGAACATTAGGAGTCTGGGAGAGTCTGATGGGGTGGGAGGTAAAGCCCTCTACAACCTCTGCATTAAGGTGAGGAACATAGGAGTCTGGGAGAGTCTGGGAGAGTCTGCATTAAGGTGAGGGGGTCTGGGAGAGTCTGATGGGGTCGGAGGTAAAGCCCTCTACAACCTCTGCATTAAGGTTAGGAACATTAGGAGTCTGGGAGAGTCTGAGGGGGTGGGAGGTAAATCCCTCTACAACCTCTGCATTAAGGTTAGGAACATTAGGAGCCTAACAGGAGTGAAGGCACATCAGTGGCAGTAGGTATGTGGGGCAGAGAGTATGGTGGGTTTTAGATGGAGGGGGCTCTACAAACCCCAGTACCAAAGAGGTCAGGGGACCTCCAGTGGAGGGTTCTTCATGGAGCCCTGACCACTAACATCTGGTTGGTACGGGTTGAACCGGGAGTCGGACAGGGGTGTCCTTTCTGTGTAATGAGAGAAATTGTGATTCATGTGTTTTTTCATGTGTTTTCTGTGGTTAATGTCTCTGTTGGAATGTCTGTGTGAGAGGTTGGGGGTGGAGTTTACTGTTGGGATGTTTATAATGGGGTACAGGTATTCAAATAAGGAGAAGGCCAAATGTGTTTTGTTGAATTTTCTGTTTGCTCAGGCGAAGTTTCGCTATTTGGCTAACGAGGAGGAACAGGGTCAAAGGTCGAGGGGGTAACAGACCCTTTAATATTATTTAATGGGATGGTCTCTGCGCGCCTTAGGGTAGAATTTAAGTTGTATAAAATGATAAGAAGTGTGGAGATGTTTCAGGAGATATGGTGTGTCTGTATAGCTGGGGAACATGTGTTGGATATACGGTGAGGTTTTGGTTATTGTGATGTGTGGTGTTGTTTTGTATCGTGGGGTAGAGGGCAAGGTGAGTGTGGTACATCTATGCAGTACTGCAGTACAGGGTATATTTTGGTGTTTTATTTTAAGGGGGTGGTGAAGTTTTAATGAAATGATAATGTTTCATGAAAGAAAGTCAGACTCTCTCTCTGTCTCTCTCTGTCTCTCTCTCTCTCCCTCCCTCCCTCTCTCTCTCTCTCTGTCTCTCTCTCTCTCTCTCTGTCTCGCTACTCTCTCTCTGTCTCCCTCCCTCTCTCTCTCTCTCTGTCTCTCTCCACTCTTTACTCTTTCTACCTCCCCCTCTCTCTCTCTCTCTCTCTCTCTCTGTCTCGCTACTCTCTCTCTGTCTCCCTCCCTCTCTCTCTCTCTCTGTCTCTCTCTCTGTCTCCTCCCTCTCTCTCTCTCTCTCTCTCTCTGTCTCTGTCTCCCTCCTTCTCTCTCTGTCTCTCTCTCTGTCTCTCTCTCTCTCTGTCTCCCTCCCTCTCTCTCTCTCTCTCTCTCTCTCTCTCTACTCTCTACTCTTTCTACCTCCCTCTCTCTCTCTCTCTCTCTCTCTCTCTCTGTCTCGCTACTCTCTCTCTGTCTCCCTCCCTCTCTCTCTCTCTCTGTCTCTCTCTCTGTCTCCCTCCCTCCCTCTCTCTCTCTCTCTCTCTCTCTCTCTCTGTCTCTGTCTCCCTCCTTCTCTCTCTGTCTCTCTCTCTGTCTCTCTCTCGCTCTCTCTCTCTGTCTCCCTCCCCCTCTCTCTCTCTCTCTCTCTCTCTCTCTCTCTCTCTCTCTCTACTCTCTACTCTTTCTACCTCCCTCTCTCTCTCTCTCTCTGTCTCTCTCTCACTACTCTCTCTCTGTCTCCCTCCTCTCTCTCTCTCTCTGTCTCTCTCTCTCTCTGTCTCTCTCTCTCTCTCTCTGTCTCTCTCTCTCTCTGTCTCTCTCTCTCTCTGTCTCTCTGTCTCTCTCTCTCCTCTCTCTCTCTCTCTCTCTCTGTCTGTCTCTCTGTCTCTCTGTCTCTCTCTCTCTCTCTCTCTCTCTCTCTCTCTCTCTCTCTCTCTGTCTCTCTCTCTCTCTCTGTCTCTCTGTCTCTCTCTCTCCCTCCCTCTCTCTCTCTTTCTTTCTTTCTCTCTGTCTCTACTCAATATCAATTTAAGGCCTTTATTGAACAGTAAACACTTACAAAAAGTTCCAAAAGAAGAAGTGTCAAATGTCATATTCTGTCTGTATACAGTGTTGTAATGATATGCAAATAGTTAAAGCCCAAAAGGGAAAATAAATAAAGATAAATATATAAATATAGGTTGTTATTTAAAATGGTGTTTGTTCTTCACTGGTTGCCCTTTTCTCGTGGCAACAGGTCACAAATCTTGCTGCTGTGATGGCACACTGTGGAATTTCACCCAGTAGATATGGGAGTTTTTCAAAATTGGATTTGTTTTCGAATTCTTTGTGGATCTGTGTAATCTGAGGGAAATATGTCTCTCTAATATGGTCATACATTGGGCAGGAGGTTAGGAAGTGCAGCTCAGTTTCCACCTCATTTTGTAGGCAGTGAGCACATAGCCTGTCTTCTCTTGAGAGCCATGTCTGCCTACAGCGACCTTTCTCAATAGCAAGGCTATGCTCACTGAGTCTGTACATAGTCAAAGCTGTCCTTAAGTTTGGGTCAGTCACAGTGGTCAGGTATTCTGCCACTGTGTACTCTCTGTGTAGGGCCAAATAGCATTCTAGTTCGCTCAGTTTTTTTGTAAATTCTTTCCAATGTGTGAAGTAATTATCTTTTTGTTTTCTCATGATTTGGTTTGGTCTAATTGTGCTGCTGTCCTGGGGCTCTGTAGTGTGTGTTTGTGTTTGTGAACAGAACCCCAGGACCAGCTTGCTTAGGGGACTCTTCTCCAGGTTCATCTCTCTGTAGGTGATGGCTTTGTTATGGAAGGTTTGGGCATCGCTTCCTTTTAGGTGGTTATAGAATTTAACGGCTCTTTTCTTGATTTTGATAATTAGTGGGTATCGGCCTAATTCTGCTCTGCATGCATTATTTGGTGTTCTACGTTGTTCACGGAGGATATTTTTGCAGAATTCTGCGTGCAGAGTCTCAATTTGGTGTTTGTCCCATTTTGTGAAGTCTTGGTTGGTGAGCGGACCCCAGACCTCACAACCATAGAGGGCAATGGGCTCTATGACTGATTCAAGTATTTTTAGCGAAATCCTAATTGGTATGTGAAATGTATGTTCCTTTTGATGGCATAGAATGCCCTTCTTGCCTTCTCTCTCTCTCTCTCTCTCTCTCTCTCTCTCTCTCTCTCTCTCTCTCTGTCTCTCTACAGTCTCTGTCTCGCTACTCTCTCTGTCTCGCTACTCTCTCTCTGTCTCTCTCTCTACTCTCTACTCTTTCTACCTCCCTCTCTCTCTCTCTCTCTGTCTCTCTCTCACTACTCTCTCTCTGTCTCCCTCCCCTCTCTCTCTCTCTCTGTCTCTCTCTCTCTCTCTCTCTCTCTCTCTCTCTCTCTGTCTCTCTCTCTCTCTGTCTCTCTCTCTCTCTGTCTCTCTGTCTCTCTCTCTCTCCTCTCTCTCTCTCTCTCTCTGTCTGTCTCTCTGTCTCTCTGTCTCTCTGTCTCTCTCTCTCTCTGTCTCTCTCTCTCTCTCTCTCTCTCTCTCTCTCTGTCTCTCTCTCTCTCTCTGTCTCTCTACAGTCTCTGTCTCGCTACTCTCTCTGTCTCGCTACTCTCTCTCTGTCTCTGTCTCGCTACTCTCTCTCTGTCTCGCTACTCTCTCTCTTTCTCTCTACTCTCTCTCTGTCTCTCTCTCTCTCTCTCTCTACTCTCTCTCTGTCTCTCTCTCTCTCTCTCTCTCTCTCTCTCTCTGTCTCTGTCTCGCTACTCTCTCTCTTTCTCGCTACTCTCTCTCTGTCTCTCTCTCTCTCTACTCTCTCTCTGTCTCTCTACAGTCTCTGTCTCGCTACTCTCTCTGTCTCGCTACTCTCTCTCTGTCTCTGTCTCGCTACTCTCTCTCTGTCTCGCTACTCTCTCTCTTTCTCTCTACTCTCTCTCTGTCGCTCTCTCTCTCTCTCTACTCTCTCTCTCTGTCTCTGTCTCGCTACTCTCTCTCTTTCTCGCTACTCTCTCTCTGTCTCGCTACTCTCTCTCTTTCTCGCTACTCTCTCTCTGTCTCTCTCTCTCTCTCTACTCTCTCTCTGTCTCTCTACTCTCTCTCTCTGTCTCTGTCTCGCTACTCTCTCTCTGTCTCGCTACTCTCTCTCTGTCTCTCTCTCTCTCTCTCTCTCTACTCTCTCTCTGTCTCTCTACTCTCTCTCTGTCTCTCTCTCTCTCTCTCTCTCTACTCTCTCTACTCTCTCTCTACTCTCTCTCTGTATCGCTACTCTCTCTCTCTCTCTCTCTCTCTCTCTCTCTACTCTCTCTCTGTCTCTCTACTCTCTCTCTCTGTCTCTCTACTCTCTCTCTCTGTCTCTGTCTCGCTACTCTCTCTCTCTTTCTCGCTACTCTCTCTCTGTCTCTCTCTCTCTCTCTCTACTCTCTCTCTGTCTCTCTACTCTCTCTCTCTGTCTCTGTCTCGCTACTCTCTCTCTGTCTCGCTACTCTCTCTCTGTCTCTCTCTCTCTCTCTACTCTCTCTCTGTCTCTCTACTCTCTCTCTCTGTCTCTGTCTCGCTACTCTCTCTCTGTCTCTCTCTCTCTCTCTCTCTACTCTCTCTCTGTCTCTCTCTCTCTCTCTCTCTCTACTCTCTCTCTGTCTCTCTCTCTCTCTCTACTCTCTCTCTGTCTCTCTACTCTCTCTCTCTGTCTCTCTCTCTCTCTCTCTACTCTCTCTACTCTCTCTCTCTGTCTCTCTACTCTCTCTCTGTCTCTCTCTCTCTCTCTCTCTCTCTCTCTCTCTCTCTCTACTCTCTCTACTCTCTCTACTCTCTCTCTGTCTCTCTCTCTCTCTCTACTCTCTCTCTCTCTCTCTCTCTCTACTCTCTCTACTCTCTTTACTCTCTCTCTGTCTCTCTCTCTCTCTCTCTCTACTCTCTGTCTCTCTACTCTCTCTCTGTCTCTCTACTCTCTCTCTGTCTCTCTCTCTCTCTCTCTCTCTCTCTCTACTCTCTACTCTCTCTCTCTCTGTCTCTCTGTCTCTCTCTCTCTCTCTCTCTCTCTCTCTCTCTCTCTCTCTCTCTCTCTACTCTCTCTCTGTCTCTCTCTACTCTCTCGCTGTCTCTCTCTCTCTACTCTCTCTCTCTGTCTCTCTACTCTCTCTCTCTCTCTCTACTCTCTCTCTGTCTCCCTCCCTCCCTACATCCCTCCCTTCCTATTTGAAGCAGCACTGTTCAATCCTCTGGGGCTTGAACATGTTTTTTTCTAGCTGTTTGATCGTACTCTAACTTAGCCGGCCTGACACACACACACACACGCACACGCACACACACGCGCACGCGCACACACACACACACACACACACACACACACACACACACACACACACACACACACACACCTGGGGAAGCTCTATGTATCTCTGTTTGAGATATATTGTCACCAGACCCTTTGATTTGTTTGTGTGCGTGGATGCGTACATTTTAGTGTGTTTCTGTGTATATTTTTGTATATTTTGTATATTTCAAAGGGGAACTTAAGGCAGCAGACAAAAGTGTACCTAGGGGACGTATTTCAAAGGGACGCAGTGATTCAAAAAGCTTGAAACCTTAATTAATCTCTAAGGGAAGGAAGTCAGCCACTTCCTGCTTTGAGGCCTGCAGGCAGGAAGGAAGGTTATCCGATAGAATCAGAACTGGAATATCTATCATCATATCATATCATCATCATAAGATCAGCTTAAATATCTGCATTATTTATATACATTATACTTTTTATATTATATTATTGTGTTATATATTCCAATCCCTCATATACATTTTTTAGGAACCCGATTGGCCCAGAGGTCTAAGGCACTGCATCTCAGTGCAAGAGGCGTCACTACAGTCCCTGGTTCGAATCCAAGCTGTATCATGTCTGACCATGATTGGGAGTCCCAAAGGGCTTCTCACAATTGGCCCAGCATTGTTTGGGTTTGGCTGGTGTAGGCCGACATTATAAATAAGAATTTGTTCCTAACTGACTTGCCAAGTTAAATAAAGGTTAAATATACCTGTCAAAAGTTTCGACACACCTACTCATTCCAGGTTTTTTATTTAATGGTACTATTTTATACATTATAGAATAATAGCGAAGACATCAACACTATGAAATAAAACATGGAATCAAGTAGTAGTCAAATGTCAACCGTATTATCTACCAAGGGAATTCTCTTCGATTATAATCACAGCCGTATATATTCCCCCCCAAGCAGACACATCGATGGCCCTGAACAAACTTTATTTGACTCTATGCAAACTGGAAACCGCATATCCTGAGGCTGCATTCATTGTAACTGGGGATTTTAACAAGGCTAATCTGAAAACAAGACTCCCTAAATTCTATCAGCATATCAATTGCGCAACCAGGGGTGGAGAGACCTTGGATCATTGTTATTCTAACTTCCGCGACGCATATAAGGCCCTCCGCCGCCCTCCTTTCGGGAAAGCTGACCACGACTCCATTTTGTTGCTCCCAGCCTACAGACAGAAACTAAAACAAGAAGCTCCCGCGCTGAGGTCTGTTCAACGCTGGTCCGACCAATCTGACTCCACACTCCAAGACTGTTTCGATATGTTCCGGGATATGTTCAGCATTGCTTCCAACAACAACATTGACGAACATGCTGATTCGGTGAGCGAGTTCATTAGAAAGTGCATTGACGATGTCATTCCCATAGCAACGATTAAAACATTCCCAAACCAGAAACCGTGGATTGATGGCAGCATTCGCGTGAAACTGAAAGCACGAACCACTGCTTTTAACCACGGAAAGGTGACCGGAAACATGACCAAATATAAACAGTGTAGCTATTCCCTCCGCAAGGCAATCAAAGAAGCTAAGCGTCAGTATAGAGACAAAGTAGAGTCGCAATTCAACGGCTCAGACACAAGAGGTATGTGGCAGGGTCTACAGTCAATCACGGATTACAAGAAGAAACCCAGCCCAGTCGCGGACCAGGATGTCTTGCTCCCAGACAGACTAAATAACTTTTTTGCCCGCTTTGAGGACAATACAGTGCCACTGACACGGCCCGCAACCAAAACATGCGGACTCTCCTTCACTGCAGCCGAGGTGAGTAAAACATTTAAACGTGTCAACCCTCGCAAGGCTTCAGGCCCAGAAGGCATCCCCAGCCGCGCCCTCAGAGCATGCGCAGACCAGCTGGCCGGTGTGTTTACGGACATATTCAATCAATCCTTATCCCAGTCTGCTGTTCCCACATGCTTCAAGAGGGCCACCATTGTCCCTGTTCCCAAGAAAGCTAAGGTAACTGAGCTAAACGACTACCGCCCCGTAGCACTCACTTCCGTCATCATGAAGTGCTTTGAGAGACTAGTCAAGGATCATATCACCTCCACCCTACCTGACACCCTAGACCCACTCCAATTTGCTTACCGCCCAAATAGGTCCACAGATGACGCAATCACAACCACACTGCACACTGCCCTAACCCATCTGGACAAGAGGAATACCTATGTGAGAATGCTGTTCATCGATTACAGCTCAGCATTTAACATCATAGCACCCTCCAAACTCGTCATCACGCGTGAGACCCCGCCCTGTGCAACTGGGTACTGGACTTCCTGACGGGCCGACCCCAGGTGGTGAGGGTAGGTAACAACACATCCATGGGGGCCCCCCCAAGTGTGCGTGGGGTGTCCCCTCCTGTACTCCCTGTTCACTCACGACTGCACGTCCAGGAACGACTCCAACAGCATCATTAAGTTTGCTGATGACAAAACCAACACACACACACACGCACACACAGTTGATACTTTGTGTATTATCTACCCTGACTAGTCATTTTACCCCAGATCACCGACAACGATGAGACAGCCTACAGGGAGGAGGTCAAGGACAACAACCTCTCCCTCAAGGACAACAACCTCTCCCTCAACGTAATCAAGACAAAGGAGATGACTGTGGACTACAGGAAACAGAGGACCGAGCACTCCCCCATTCTCATCGGCAGGGCTGTAGTGGAACAGGTTGAGAGCTTCAAGTTCCTTGGTGTTCACATCACCAACAAACTAACATGGTCCAAACACACCAAGACAGTCGTGAAGAGGGCACAACAAAACCTATTCCCCCTCAGGAGACTGAAAAGATTTGGCATGGGTCCTCAGATCCTCAAAGGTTTTTTACAGCTGCACCATTGACTGTCTGGTATGGCCTCCGACCGCAAGGCACTACAGTGGGTAGTGCGAACGGCCCAGTACATCCCCGGGGCCAAGCTTGCTGCCATCCAGGACCTCTATACCAGGCGGTGTCAGAGGAAGGCATTAAAAATTGTCAAAGACTCCAAATCATAGGATTGATAGATAGATTGTTCTCTCTGCTACCGCACGGCAAGCGGTAGCGGAGCACCAAGTCTAGGTCCAAGAGGCTTCCCTAACAGCATCTACCCCCAAACCATAAGACTCCTGAACATCTAATCAAATGGCTACCCAGACTATTGCATCTCCCCCCTCTTCTAAGCTGCTGCTACTCTCTGTTATTATCTATGCATAGTCACGTTAATAACTCTACCTACATGTACATATTATCTCAATTACCTTGACTAAACGGTGTCCCTGCACATTGACTCTGTACCGGTATCCCCTGTATATAGCCTCCACATTGACTCTGTACCGGTACCCTCTGTATATAGCCTCCACATTGACTCTGTACCGGTATCCCCTGTATATAGCCTCCACATTGACTCTGTACCGGTATCCCTGTATATAGCCTCCACATTGACTCTGTACCGGTACCCTCTGTATATAGCCTCCACATTGACTCTGTACCGGTACCCCCTGTATATAGCCTCCACATTGACTCTGTACCGGTACCCCCTGTATATAGCCTCCACATTGACTCTGTACCGGTACCCCCTGTATATAGCCTCCACATTGACTCTGTACCGGTACCCCCTGTATATAGCCTCCACATTGACTCTGTACCGGTACCCCCTGTATATAGCCTCCACATTGACTCTGTACCGGTACCCCCTGTATATAGCCTCCACATTGACTCTGTACCGGTACCCCCTGTATAAAGCCTCCACATTGACTCTGTACCGGTACCCCTGTATATAGCCTCCACATTGACTCTGTACCGGTACCCCCTGTATATAGCCTCCACATTGACTCTGTACCGGTACCCCCTGTATATAGCCTCCACATTGACTCTGTACCGGTACCCCTGTATATAGCCTCCACATTGACTCTGTACCGGTACCCCCTGTATATAGCCTCCACATTGACTCTGTACCGGTACCCCCTGTATATAGCCTCCACATTGACTCTGTACCGGTACCCCCTGTATATAGCCTCCACATTGACTCTGTACCGGTACCTCCTGTATATAGCCTCCACATTGACTCTGTACCGGTACCCCCTGTATATAGCCTCCACATTGACTCTGTACCAGTACCTCCTGTATATAGCCTCCACATTGACTCTGTACCGGTACCCCCTGTATATAGCCTCCACATTGACTCTGTACCAGTACCCCTGTATATAGCCTCCATATTTACTCTGTACCGGTACCCCTGTATATAGCCTCCACATTGACTCTGTACCGGTACCCCCTGTATATAGCCTCCACATTGACTCTGTACCAGTACTCCCTGTATATAGCCTCCACATTAACTCTGTACCGGTACTCCTGTATATAGCCTCCACATTGACTCTGTACCGGTACCCCCTGTATATAGCCTCCACATTGACTCTGTACCGGTACCCCCTGTATATAGCCTCCACATTGACTCTGTACCGGTACCCCCTGTATATAGCCTCCACATTGACTCTGTACCGGTACCCCCTGTATATAGCCTCCACATTGACTCTGTACCGGTACCCCCTGTATATAGCCTCCACATTGACTCTGTACCGGTACCCCCTGTATATAGCCTCCACATTGACTCTGTACCGGTACCCCCTGTATATAGCCTCCACATTGACTCTGTACCGGTACCCCCTATATAGCCTCCACATTGACTCTGTACCGGTACCCCCTGTATAAAGCCTCCACATTGACTCTGTACCGGTACCCCTGTATATAGCCTCCACATTGACTCTGTACCGGTACCCCCTGTATATAGCCTCCACATTGACTCTGTACCGGTACCCCCTGTATATAGCCTCCACATTGACTCTGTACCGGTACCCCCTGTATATAGCCTCCACATTGACTCTGTACCGGTACCCCTGTATATAGCCTCCACATTGACTCTGTACCGGTACCCCCTGTATATAGCCTCCACATTGACTCTGTACCGGTACCCCATGTATATAGCCTCCACATTGACTCTGTACCGGTACCCCCTGTAAATAGCCTCCACATTGACTCTGTACCGGTACCCCCTGTATATAGCCTCCACATTGACTCTGTACCGGTTCCTCCTGTATATAGCCTCCACATTGACTCTGTACCGGTACTCCCTCTATATAGCCTCCACATTGACTCTGTACTGGTACCCCATGTATATAGCCTCCACATTGACTCTGTACTGGTACCCCTGTATATAGCCTCCACATTGACTCTGTACCAGTACCTCCTGTATATAGCCTCCACATTGACTCTGTACCGGTACCCCTGTATATAGCCTCCACATTGACTCTGTACCGGTACCCCCTGTATATAGCCTCCACATTGACTCTGTACCAGTACCCCTGTATATAGCCTCCATATTTACTCTGTACCGGTACCCCTGTATATAGCCTCCACATTGACTCTGTACCGGTACCCCCTGTATATAGCCTCCACATTGACTCTGTACCAGTACTCCCTGTATATAGCCTCCACATTAACTCTGTACCGGTACTCCTGTATATAGCCTCCACATTGACTCTGTACCGGTACCCCCTGTATATAGCCTCCACATTGACTCTGTACCGGTACCCCCTGTATATAGCCTCCACATTGACTCTGTACCGGTACCCCCTGTATATAGCCTCCACATTGACTCTGTACCGGTACCCCCTGTATATAGCCTCCACATTGACTCTGTACCGGTACCCCTGTATATAGCCTCCACATTGACTCTGTACCGGTACCCCCTGTATATAGCCTCCACATTGACTCTGTACCGGTACCCCTGTATATAGCCTCCACATTGACTCTGTACCGGTACCTCCTGTATATAGCCTCCACATTGACTCTGTACCGGTACCCCCTGTATATAGCCTCCACATTGACTCTGTACCAGTACCTCCTGTATATAGCCTCCACATTGACTCTGTACCGGTACCCCCTGTATATAGCCTCCACATTGACTCTGTACCAGTACCCCTGTATATAGCCTCCATATTTACTCTGTACCGGTACCCCTGTATATAGCCTCCACATTGACTCTGTACCGGTACCCCCTGTATATAGCCTCCACATTGACTCTGTACCAGTACTCCTGTATATAGCCTCCACATTAACTCTGTACCGGTACTCCCTGTATATAGCCTCCACATTGACTCTGTACCGGTACCCCCTGTATATAGCCTCCACATTGACTCTGTACCGGTACCCCCTGTATATAGCCTCCACATTGACTCTGTACCGGTACCCCTGTAAATTGCCTCCACATTGACTCTGTACCGGTACCCCCTGTATATAGCCTCCACATTGACTCTGTACCGGTACCCCCTGTATATAGCCTCCACATTGACTCTGTACCGGTACCCCCTGTATATAGCCTCCACATTGACTCTGTACCGGTACCCCCTGTATATAGCCTCCACATTGACTCTGTACCGGTACCCCCTGTATAAAGCCTCCACATTGACTCTGTACCGGTACCCCCTGTATATAGCCTCCACATTGTCTCTGTACCGGTATCCCCTGTATATAGCCTCCACATTGACTCTGTACCGGTACCCCCTGTATATAGCCTCCACATTGACTCTGTACCGGTACCCCCTGTATATAGCCTCCACATTGACTCTGTACCGGTACCCCCTGTATATAGCCTCCACATTGACTCTGTACCGGTACCCCCTGTATATAGCCTCCACATTGACTCTGTACCGGTACCCCCTGTATATAGCCTCCACATTGACTCTGTACCGGTACCCCCTGTATATAGCCTCCACATTGACTCTGTACCGGTACCCCCTGTATATAGCCTCCACATTGACTCTGTACCAGTACCTCCTGTATATAGCCTCCACATTGACTCTGTACCGGTACCCCCTGTATATAGCCTCCACATTGACTCTGTACTGGTACCCCATGTATATAGCCTCCACATTGACTCTGTACTGGTACCCCTGTATATAGCCTCCACATTGACTCTGTACCAGTACCTCCTGTATATAGCCTCCACATTGACTCTGTACCGGTACCCCTGTATATAGCCTCCACATTGACTCTGTACCGGTACCCCCTGTATATAGCCTCCACATTGACTCTGTACCAGTACCCCTGTATATAGCCTCCATATTTACTCTGTACCGGTACCCCCTGTATATAGCCTCCACATTGACTCTGTACCGGTACCCCCTGTATATAGCCTCCACATTGACTCTGTACCAGTACTCCCTGTATATAGCCTCCACATTAACTCTGTACCGGTACTCCCTGTATATAGCCTCCACATTGACTCTGTACCGGTACCCCCTGTATATAGCCTCCACATTGACTCTGTACCGGTACCCCCTGTATATAGCCTCCACATTGACTCTGTACCGGTACCCCCTGTATATAGCCTCCACATTGACTCTGTACCGGTACCCCTGTATATAGCCTCCACACTGACTCTGTACCGTAATACCCTGTATATAGCCTCCACATTGACTCTGTACTGGTACCCCTGTATATAGCCTACACATTGACTCTGTACCGGCACCACCTGTATATAACCTCCACATTGACTCTGTACTGGTACCCCTGTATATAGCCTCCACATTGACTCTGTACCAGTACCTCCTGTATATAGCCTCCACATTGACTCTGTACCGGTACCCCTGTATATAGCCTCCACATTGACTCTGTACCGGTACCCCCTGTATATAGCCTCCACATTGACTCTGTACCAGTACCCCCTGTATATAGCCTCCACATTGACTCTGTACCGGTACCCCCTGTATAAAGCCCCGCTAATGTTATTTACTGCTGCTCTTTAATTATTTGTTAGTCTTATCTCTTACTTTTTGGGAGGTATTTTCTTAAAACTGCATTGTTGGTTAAGGGCTTGTAAGTAAGCATTTCACTCTTGTATTCGGCGCATGTGACAAATACAATTGGATTGGATTTTGAAGGAGACACGTCTCAGAAACTCGTCAGTCGTCAGAGAGTTAGTTCCCTTGACATTGTTTGTCAGATAACTTTGATACACATAAACACACACACACACTGTCACATAACTTTGATACACATAAACACACACACACACACTGTCACATAACTTTGATACACATAAACACACACACACACTGTCACATAACTTTGATACACATAAACACACACACATTGTCAGATAACTTTGATACACATAAACACACACATTGTCACATAACTTTGACTGGCTCTCAGAGGACGACTAAATGTAGACTGTGAAAATCACATGACAGGTAAACACATAAATATATTATATAATGTTACCATTTTAATGAGACAGTGTTTTTTAATGTTAGAGGTTAATGAGTCGCAGTGCTGAGGGATATAATGGGAAACATCTGTTTAGAGGTTAACATTAGTTGACTGACATCTCTAGAGTTTAAAATGGCTTAAAATAGTTGTTCAGAAGTGTTTAAAAAAAACATGTTTTTCTGCCGACAGAATCATCAATATATTAGACGGTGCACAGAGGGAATACTGAGGTTTGTTTGTTCGGAGTTGAGATTCTAAAATTCTCAAAAAAAGGAAACTGCTTTTAACTGTTTAAAAAAATAAAAAATAATGTAACATGTTTTCCCTCAATAGAAGTAACCATTCTAGTCAATAAAATATGTGTTTTACGCCCAGCAGAGACTCAAGACATGTTTCTCTTTGCAGCAAAAAGAAATGTTGAGAGTACAGATGTAAGATCTTGTTCACGCTGATGCAGGAAATCTAAAACTTGTTGTGTATTTGAGGTTTAAAAAAGGATTCTGTAGTTTGTTATTTCCACTTTGAAATTTCCACTTGATTTCCCCTTTACAAAAAAAAAAATGTATCAACCCATACAGCCATTTGATTATAATCCACATAATAATTCACATTTTCCTGTTTGAAAATAAAAAGAAAAAAGCCTGGAGTTTCAGCTTCACTTTGGTGGGATGGAGTTTTGTCCTGCCTGGTGACATCACCATGAGGTATATCAGTTAATAGAACAATAAGAGAGAGTTTCCAAACCTCTCTGCCAGTAACAGCTAGTGTTCAGTAGTCCACTGCCCACTCAGACCACTCCCAGACAGTCCTAGCTAAGTTCTTGCTTCAGATATTGCTCTTTGCTAAGATTCTATTTTTAAACTGGACTTTTATTGACCCCCAGCACAAGGTGCACCTGTGTAATTATCATGGTGTTTACTCAGCCTCTTGATATGCCACACCTGTTAGGTGGATGGATTATATTATATTACATTATATTATTATTATTATTATACATTATATGTATCGGAGGAAATGCACACTAATAGGGATGTAAACAAATTCGTACACAAAATTTGAGAGAAATGAGCTTTTTGTGCGTATGGAAAATTTCTGCTTCAGCTCATGAAACATGGGACCAACACTTTGCATGTTGGGACCAACACTTTGCATGTTGGGACCAACACTTTGCATGTTGGGACCAACACTTTGCATGTTGGGACCAACACTTTGCATGTTGGGACCAACACTTTGCATGTTGGGACCAACACTTTGCATGTTGGGACCAACACTTTGCATGTTGGGTTTATATTTTTGTTCAGTCTCTTTTATTTATTTTATACTGAATACTGAGCACTCTCAACAGACTCTACCTACACATACTACACTCATACTACACTCACACACACACATGCTACACACACACACACACATACTACACACACACATACTACACACACACACACACACACACACACACACACACACACACACACACACACACACACACACACACACATACTACACTCACACACACACACACACACACATACTACACTCACACACACACACATACTACACTCACACACACACACACACACACACACACACACACACACACACACACACACACACACACACACACACACACACACACACACACACACATACTACACTCACACACACACACACACATACTACACTCACACACACACACACACATACTACACTCACACACACACACACACATACTACACTCACACACTCACACACACACATACTACACTCACACACTCACACACACACATACTACACTCACACACACACATACTACACTCACACACACACACACACACACACACACATACTACACTCACACACACACACACACACACACACACACACACACACACACACACACACGCACACAAATTGATGCCACACCCACACATACACTCACTTTTACACATCACATACACTGTTGCTACTCTGTGTATTATCTCTCCTCCTCTCCTGATTGTCTAGCCACTTTTAACCCTACCTACATGTACCTACTGTATTACCTCAACAACCTCGTACCCCTGCACATTTACTCGGTACTGGTACTCCCTGTGGGGCGGCAGGGTAGCCTAGTGGTTAGAGCATTGGACTAGTAACCGGAAGGTAGCAAGCTCAAATCCCCGAGCTGACAAGATACGAATCTGTCGTTCTGCCCCTGAACAGGCAGTTAACCCACTATTCCTAGGCCGTCATTGAAAATAAGAATTTGTTCTTAACTGACTTGCCTAGTTAAATAAAGGTAAAATAAAATAAATATAGTCATGATATTACCTGGTACTCCCTGTATATAGCCATGCTATGACCTCCCTGTATATAGCCATGTTATTAACTGTTACTCCCTGTATATAGCCATGTTATTACCTGGTACTTCCTGTATATAACCATGTTATTACCTGGTACTTCCTGTATATAGCCAGGTTATTACCTGGTACTTCCTGTATATAGCCAGGTTATTACCTGGTACTTCCTGTATATAACCATTTTATTACCTGGTATCTGTATATAGCCATGTTATTACCTGGTACTCCCTGTATATAGCCATGTTATTACCTGGTACTCCCTGTATATAGCCATGTTATTACCTGGTACTTCCTGTATATAACCATTTTATTACCTGGTATCTGTATATAGCCATGTTATTACCTGGTACTCCCTGTATATAGCCATGGTATTACCTGGTACTCCCTGTATATAGCCATGCTATGACCTCCCTGTATATAGCCATGTTATTACCTGGTACTTCCTGTATTTAGCCATGTTATTACCTGGTACTCCTGTATATAGCCATGCTATGACCTCCTGTATATAGCCATGTTATTACCTGTTACTCCCTGTATATAGCCATGTTATTACCTGGTACTTCCTGTATATAGGCATGTTATTACCTGGTGCTTCCTGTATATAGCCATGTTATTACCTGGTACATCCTGTATTTAGCCATGTTATTACCAGGTGCTTCCTGTATATAGCCATGTTATTACCTGGTACTTCCTGTATATAGCCATGTTATTACCTGGTACTTCCTGTATATAGCCATGTTATTACCTGGTGCTTCCTGTATATAGCCATGTTATTACCTGGTACATCCTGTATTTAGCCATGTTATTACCTGGTACTTCCTGTATATAGCCATGTTATTA